>NC_034438.1:21422236-21459679 GCF_002078875.1 Numida meleagris
GCCGGCCCTGCCTCTCACCGCCTCCCGCCGCCCGGGGAACGCGGTGCGTTTCGGTCCGGCTCGGAGCAGCGCGGCGGGGTGCAGTGGGTACGCTTGGAGCTCCCGGCCATGGCAGAGAAAGTTTCGGTGGCTGCCGAGCGGCCGCGAGCCGCCGGTTCCTCCTGCTCCGGCTCCTCCTCCGGCTCCGAAACTCTGTCCGAAGAAGGAGAGCCCGGCGGCGGGGCGGCGGCGGCTCCCGGCGAGAAACGGGTGAGCCGCGGCGGGCGTGCGGACGAGGACGATGCTTCGCTGGAGGAGCGCGATGAGGAGGTGCGCGTGGTGAGCGGGTCGGCTCGGCACGGCGTGGGACGGGGCGGCTGCGAGCCCCGGTGCCGTGCTCCGCAGCTTCGGCTGCTGCCCCTGCCTCTTCTGGCTGCCGTGCTGGAGCGAGGGGCTTGCGGCTCTCAGGATATTTCTATTTTTCATTGTATATACATATATATTTATTTATATGGCGGGAGTGTGTGTTGTTGAAGGCAATCCTGCTGATGCTAGCGTATCACCTTTGGGTAGCGTTGCTCTAGAGCAAACTCCTCAATGTCAGACGGAAGTGATGGGCAAGGCTCCTGAACTACGGTAATCCTTTTAGGAGAGCTAAAACAGCTGACAGCCCGTGGATTATGGCAGAGCTCCGTGGGTGATAGATCTGTACGTGATAGCAGCTCCGCGTGCTGTGCCTCTGCTCTTCTGGTCCAGCTGCAATGTCGTGTAATACACGTTTGGAATAAAATCCCAAACCCAAAAGCCTGTAGTACAGCACAATCACCCTTTTGTGCCTGAGACAGCATTTTTATTGTATTTGCGTGGTGTGTGCTCCTTGAAGGTGTTTCTTTCCTCATCCCCACACCACACATGTTATTCTGCTTGGCTGTTGCTTCCCATTGCCTCTGCTGACTACTGTGTGCCCACCTAAGTGCACGGCAGAGTTCCCTCTTACTATGGACAACTTCTGAATTTCCTTTTCGGTCATATTTCTTTATTCAATGCCCTGCGACCCACGGGCAGGAATTATGTGTAGCTTGTTTGGCTGTGGTTGCTGGGAATTCTCCCTCCACACTGATGGGTTGTTGATGGAGCTCCTGTGCCCTCCTGCACCCACTGGTGCCACCTCTGTTCAGTTAATACAGCTGTACTGCAGTGTGGTGATGTGGATTTGAATAAAACTGTCTTTATTCCCTGCTTTTCCTTCAGATATACAAACTTGAATCAGCTTCCACCCATGAAGGGTGGAATGGATTTAGAGTGCAGAGCATTATTCATGGTAGTAGTGGTAGAAGAATACATGAGGGTATATGAACGTTGTTATTACCATATTTTTTTTTTCCACAGAGCCGTGACATTGCTTTATTCCCCCGACAGCCCAAGCTCTGTGGCTGATGTTGGGATGGTGCACACTGTTAGGTAATTAATATGGCCGTCTTCTCAGCAGGTCTTGCACACACACTGGAGGCTGTGCTCACTGGAGTGTGGTGTTGGCTGGTTGGGCGCTTGGCTGCTGGGTCTGCACAGCGCTGTGCAGAACACACAGAGGCTGCCTGTTTGGTTAGCAGCCACTGGCAGGCTGGTTGACTTCTGGGCGGGGCTGGTTATTTCTGCATGCACTTTGGAGATGAGTTACAGGCACCTTTTGAAATACAGGGAAGATAAGAAAGAAGTCAACGCTGAGTTCTTTGGAATTTGCCAATTCTATGTGGTCAATCAGGTACCTCATCTGCAGTTCATGATACTGGAAGAGACCAACACAAACTCATTCTAATGTAGTGGGGAAAGGTTATTTGGAATATATAACGTTATTTCTCCCTCTCTATTCCCCTCCTTCTGGTTTGCTTCATTACCTGATAAACCTGTTTTTGTATGTGTTTTTGTGCTTTGGTTTTGCCAGTCCTTCCATTTTGGGGTAGTAAGAGCTTGCAGCTGAATACCTGCCTGCCTGCAGAGCCACCTGACAAATCAGCCTCTGTAATCACCATTTTTTGTACAAGGACACCAAAATGCAGAAGAGTGCAGAAATGAACCAGTGCGTACTGATTTAAAGCTGAGATATCATCAGTATTACCTGCGCACTGAAACCTGTGAGGGTAGTGGTGAAAGACAAGAGTAAGGTTTGAGATGAGCGTGCAGATGGTTTCAGCCTTTGTGTGTTGCCTGCCAAAAGTTGAGCATTGAGAGAAGTTCTGGAAGATCCCATTTTCACATTGACATCCCACTAATTACTTCCACAGAATAAAAATGTGGTTGTCCTGTCTGGCGTTCTGTCTTCTGAGTACTTTTGGTTTCACAGAGCTCCAGCACCTGGTCCTGCTGTCCCAGGCTTCATTTTTCCTCTTGCCCCCTCCTTGTTGCTGCTGCCAGCTTAGTAGAAGTCTGTTGTCACTCCTGTGCGGTGTCCTTCAGACAGCAATGAAGCCAGCTGTCCTGGTACTACTTTTGCTGCCACTTCAGCTGTCAGTATATTCTTTAGAAGCACAGCGTATAGATTTAGTTTGAAAATAATTTTAAAGCGAGTAATCAGAAAACATGTACATTTCCCCATACAGTTCATGTGCTGTTCCAGTAGAACTATTTATTCCCTGTGACACTGTGTATAATACACTTGACAACTCTGACCTTGCCTCCTCCTAGACCTTTTCTTTAGACTAAACATCTCCAGTGCCTTTAATCTTTTCCTATTGCATGTGTTTCCAGGTATCTGATCATTCTCACTGCTGTCTTGTGGACTCCTTCCAGCTGGTCACATCTGTCTAAAAGTGTAACATCAAAAAACAGGATACTGATACTCTTAAGTTAGGTCTTGCCGGAGCTGACTAGAACAGGAGGATTACTTCAGATTTCTCTACAGTGAAGTTATTGTTTATATAGCCCAGGTTGCTCTTGCAGTTTGTGATGTGGCATGATTTTTATATTCATATCTGAAGAATGATGTGAATATTTGGTTTTAGCTCAGTGAAGAAAAGTCATTGCTGTCATTTAGAGCAGGACTGTTTCTTCTATGTCCCGGAATTCATATGTAGGACTGAAAGATAGATAGATGGAAAGCATTAACTCTGAGAGGAAAATGGGGCAGAGAGTGTTAGGGTTGGAAGAGAAGGTAAATCACTTTTTTTCTATTCTTGTTACTTCATCCATAAACTTCACTTTAAGAGGAGAATGGAAAAAAAAAAAAGAGAACCAAAGAAAAACAGTCTTTCCTCTCATTTCATGTACGCAACAGGAAATAGTAGGTTACAAGATTATGACCACTAGTTGGGAAAGTGTTTTTGGTATCTTACTCTGAGATCTTGGAGACATGAAAATGAAACCCAGCTTTAATCTTGCAGGAAGATTTTGCTTCTGGAATCTCAATGCACGGCAACACTGTGGATAGCAAATGCATGGAATTCAGATGAATTTGAGCAAATTATTTGCCTGTTCTATTGTGATGTGAGTGACTAACTGTGCTGATGGAAGCTGGCAAGATTGGGACCGCATGGTGAAGAATGCATGATAGATACACTCTGTATAGTGTACCTATCTGCCTTACGAGACCACACCAGAATGGAATTATGTGGAAAGGGATAAATGCAAAGTGCCCCAGAATTTTCCTATCTTCCATTCTGCTGCATTACTATCTGTACACTAGTCTTCCTTTTGGCATAAAAAGAGCCTGTGAACAGGAAGCTTGTTTTATGAGGCTTATTGAAGCAAATGGTGCCAGATGTCATTGACTGCATTAGTTCCTTTCATTCAGAATGTTCTACAGTCTTTCAGTTGAGCATGGGATGTGTTCTTTGTAGATGGTGGCTTCCAAATCTTGTTTCAGAGGGCAGGTGAGAGCTCACTTGGGTTAATCATGTATCTTAAAAAAAAAAAGAAAGAAAAAAAAGAAAAAATGAATGAAGTCAGGCTTGTCTATTTCAGTAATATAAAGGATCTGATATTTGAACTGTTTCAGAGTTGTCTTTTCTCCCTTTCTGTCAGCTGATCTACAGAAAGAGTGTGTTTTTCTGCAAACCTTATCATAGTAGCTGGGAAAACACTTTGCTTACCATTGCAAAATAGCAACCTGGGAGGATCAGTAGTTTTTTAGAGAGAATTATATTTTGCCATTTTTCAGACTGTGACAACAATGTGCTGTGGTTCCAAAGCTTTTACCCTCCCAGCATCTTCTGAATTACCATACTGACTCCTCTTTTTCATTATTTTAGGTATTGTAGATACTTACCTCATAAAAACGGGGATTATTTTGTTCGCAATTCTAATTCTTGCTCTGTAAATTAAATCTTTTATATTAAAGTGGCTGTCAGAGTTGATGAACATTGGTTATATGCTGAAAAAATAAGCAACATGAAAAGAAAGGATTTCTGATGAAAAATGTCCACTGGATTTTGATGTGGATTATTCTGTTTTCCCCTCACTATCTAGTATCATGTGTTAAAAAAAATCTTTCACTGTGTAAAAAGAGAAGTGCAAGAGCTGTATCTGTTGTTGCTTATATTGAAACACCTCCATCTACGTTCTTGTTGTTCATAGCCCAATCTGTTGGGGGTTCAGGAGGAATGTATGATGGGAATTTGTTACTGGGAAGCTAAGTTTCTGTGTGAAAGTATTTGTAGCAAGGTAGCAGGGGTGGTGAAGAGTGTTGCTCTGAAAACTGCTCTTTCACACATTTGTCCTTAAGCATATGTGTGCTAGAGAGCTACAGTACCTCCTGCATCACAGATTGTCTGCCAGATCTTCACCCCAACAAAACTGTAATGGGGGGGGGAAGGGAGAAATAAAATGCATTAAGTAAGTAATGAATGGTGGTAATGCTTATGTGTGCATCCATTTGTAGTGGAGATGGTTGCGTTTCTGTCACTGTGACCCAGCTGGTGGTGATGTTTTTATTGGTTTTCTTTCTCTACTTGTGCTTGTCCTGCCAAAGTGCTAACTGTGTACATGCTTTAACAGTGTAGGAGATATCATGGGACTTTTTTTTTTTTCTTTCAAGTGTTTCAGACATTCTTGTCTCTGACAGTGATGGATCATTCCTTGCTGAAGTACACTCTGAATGCTGCAGCTATCTGGAGATTAATTGCCTAATTGCAAGAGTGTGATCTTTAGATCACACTAAGGAACAGTAATGCAGTCATAAAATATATATTTCTCTGTGTAAGTGTGATTGCAGTGGGATTAACTAAACACTCATCTAGTCTAGTGCAGGCTGCAAACTGTTTTCGTCATGTAAGCCAGAGAACAGCACTGTCTTTGTTTTTATATATGCT
The DNA here is from genome assembly GCF_002078875.1 of Numida meleagris. Classification (NCBI taxonomy): domain Eukaryota; kingdom Metazoa; phylum Chordata; class Aves; order Galliformes; family Numididae; genus Numida; species Numida meleagris. The sequence continues at coordinate 21,427,519 of NC_034438.1, forward strand.
TGTGATAACTTACATTCAAAGTTAAATACTACACAACTTGCATCTGTAGGTCTGTCTCAACGGTCATTTAAAACACTTTGTTTCTAATACAAAGAATGTATGTTTCTGTCCTGCCCAAAATTTGAAGTAACATTGTAAGGCATGCATGCTGATGTAGTATGTTGACCTTGGCTGGACACCACGTGTCCGCCAGGCTGCTGTCACACTCCTCTTCTTAAGAAGGACAAAGGAGAAAATATGGTGAGAAAAAGGCTCACGGGATGAGGTAAGGACGGCGAGATCACTCAGCAATTACTGTCACAGGCAAAACAGACTCAGGACAAGGGAGACTGATGCAGTTTGTTGCCTACCGCTAACAGACTAGAGCAGCGAGAACGAAAAAACACCTTCCTCCCATCCACCTCTTCTGTCTCCACTGGAGCAGCACAGAGGAACAGGGAATGGAGGCTGCGGTCAGTCCGTAACGCTTCCTTTCTGCCGCTCCTCATGGCCGCTCTGCGCTGCTCCGCGTAGGTCCGTCCCACGGGATGCCGTCCTGTCCCAGCTGGTCCTGTGTGGGTTTCCCACCGGCCGCAGCTCTGCAGGCACTGCTCCACACGGCTCCGTACCACGGGGCCCACCCTCAGGAGCAGCTCCGGCACTGTCTCCATGGGCGGCAGCTGCCCCAGCCCTCCTGCCCCACCGCGGGCTGCTCCCCACGGGCTGCAGCTCCGGCCCGGGGCTGCTCCTGCGGTGCTCTCCGTGAGCGGTGCCTCCTCCAGGCCTCAGCCACTGCTGCACCGTGGGCTCCTTTGTGGCTGCCCGGGAGATCTGCTCCGTGCGGTGCCCGTGGGCTGCAGGGGACAGCCTGGTTCTCCGTGGGCCTCTCCTGGGCTGCAGGGAGCTGCTGCTCCGTGCCTGGAGCACCTCCTGCACTGACCTTGGTGCCTGCAGGGCTGCTTCTCTCACATTTCCCACTCCTCTCTCCTAGCTGCTGTTGTGCAGCATATTTCCCCTATCTTAAATCTGCTCTCCCAGCGTTGCTCATGGCTCAGCTCGGCCAGTGATAGTTCCCTTCTGGAGCAGCTGGAGCTGGCTCTCATCTGCCATGGAGCAGCTGCTGCGCTCTGCTTGCAGAGGCCGCCTCTGCTACTTCCCCACCACCAAAACATTTCCATGTAAACCCAGTACAGATGTATCCCGAAAACACACTGGGAGGGGAGTGACTCATGGATGTGGGCTTTATCTAACACTGTTGTGTTACCTGTGGTGTTGCCTGAGATTCTAGATTGTTTGTATGATAGTAGCAATATTTGCAGCTCTTTGGAGATTGTTTTCAAGACATTTGGTAGGCATAAATAATCCTATAACTAGAATATCTCCCTTCTCACTTGGAGTAAGTGGGAGCTAAAGAAGCAGATTCAGGCGCTGAGTTGCTTATCTGTTTTCATGTGCCAGAGGGAGGTGGGCACTTGAAAGTCTCCTATGGAGATAGAAGAAGGAGGTGATAATTCCAGTCTTCAGAACAAAATTTGTATGCCTTCCTAAAAAAGGTTGGGCTTTTTGTGCCCTTTAAATTTTACAAGAAAGGGGAAATGATTGTGAAGCTAGTCTTCAGGACCCCATGTCTGTATGTTCAACTGAAATCAAATGCGGAGGAACGTAATTTCTGTAAAGATCTTTTCCTCAGTATGTGGAGGAGGACTTCAGTCCAGTGACATCTGTGCCTTTGCTTTGATGGCACTTTGGCTGAGTGTATGCTACATTGAACTGAGCGTCAAGGAACACAACAGCATGGTGCTTTTCTTGTACTGTGAGGAAGCTCCATATGATGCGGCTGCACTTCTGCCAGTAACAGTTTGTGTGAAGTTGTCTTTACACAAAGGGCTGAAAGAGTCCTAGGTCTGGAGGCATGAAGTATGAGGTCTGTCAAGTGCAATGTAAATGAGAAGATAGTTGAGCTAGCAAGCTGAGCAGTTAGAAAGCCTTTTACTGTGAGAATCTGTGTAATGGGATCTCTTTCCTCTCGGTTTTGTTGCATGTTATGCTCCTTCCCTCCTGCTCCCCAAAGCATAGGTGCAGCCTCAAACATTGCCATGCTCAAGAATTTACAGTGGTTTATCAATTTACATGGTTTATTATCTTGCTATTTGAGTTATACTGTATTGGCAAACATTAACCAGCAACATGCTTCTGTGCAAGGCATGAGAAGGTATTTACCCTTATTTTAAAGACAAGAATCTGAAATGCAGAGTTAAGAGACTCATACGAGAGGTGTGATGAGAAAACTAGGAATGTGAGCAAAGTTTTCTGTTAAAGTTTCCTTAGCCAGAATTGCTCTGACACCAGGCAGCTTTTGTATACTCAATACAGTGAAGTGGATGCCTGTTAGGAATTTGGGAGACAGGTTCTGTCTGTCTGCCCATTCACGCATTCAAATGCTGTACTGGAAAATGGCTTGTTCAGTCTCTGCAGAGCCTCTTTAAAAATTCCAATATAGGCTTCAAATTAAATCTACAGTCCAAACTTTGTTCTGTCTCTTCCTTCAGCCTTAAGATTTGATTAGTGTGTGTGTGGTTTTTTTTTTAAATTTATTTTAGTTCTTCTCTTTCAGCTGTGGAGTTTAAAGTTCTTTTTAAAACAAGATTTTCATAGTTGAGTGTTATTGAGGCTTTATGATGTATGAGTGATGAGAGACTGATGAGAGAGTGCTGAAAATTATGAGATGTTGGTAGCTCTGTATGAAATGATAGAGAAGGAAAGAGGTGCAGGTACTTAAGGGCAAGCTCCCTGAGAAGGCAAAAATGATGTAGGAGAGTGGTGGTAAACTCTGCCCTGATATCAAGCCAGAGACTTCACTTTTATTTTGCAGATCCAAGTAGTTCTACAGATTCTTTTGTAGCAGAGGAATACTGTGATCACAATTCCGGATGAAAAGTTGTCTTGCGTAGCCAGGAAGCAGTGGGATGAGCACGTTGCCCTCCTGTACAAATATAACTAAGTGGATGAGTTTGGTTTGCCCAGAGGCGAACTGCAATTATGTCAGGGGTTTAAGTGTTCTATGGTATAAACAGTCTGGTAGCCCTTGCCACAGCCTTTCTTTATTGTGTGCCTCTAGGTTTTGAGTGGGAACCAGGGAATAATGCTATCTTTTTTTTTTTTTTTTCCCCTTAACTGACCCATGGTCTTGAACTGATAAAGGATATTTGTTGTTGTTGTTTTTTTTTTTTGCAAACTATAAAAAATTCTTCCAAAATGATTAAATGTTAAATGTGGATGAAAGTAACTGATAATAGGATGGCTACCTATATAACAAAGCAAGAGATGATTTCCCTGTTGCCTGGCAAAGGATCTTGTGTGTTAGTGGCATTTTGTGGTGTTGCATTTTAATGATGGTGTTTATCTCATTATATTCTTTTTATTTTTTTAATTTTTCTTTTAATTCCCAGAAGGTAGTGTTCATATACTGAGTGATGAACTTACTTTGTGAGGCCATGCTTGCAGGACTGCACAGTTAATTGCACCTGGACTACTAATCATCATGTTGTTTTCAATAGCCTGGCAACCATGAGGAAGAGAGCTGTGGGTGAATGGAGCAGATGAACTACTGCACTAAATTGCTAATTTGATTTTCATTGTTACCTCAGGAAACTTTTACTAGAACGTGGTGATGCTGTACCTACAGTGCAGTGGGTGCTTTCATTGTAACGTTGTTATTCAGGCCATATAACAAAAACGTCTCAGATCCCTTTCATGCAGTGTTTCAGATTTTGTGCATGACAGGGAAGGGCAGGAGGTAATGTACCAGATGCATGGTGTTCTGACCTAGCTAACAGAATAGACTGTTTACAGAAAGTCATGGAAAAGCCTGTAGCTCAACTGGGTCTTTATAGTTTTGATAAGTACATAGGCTAGTGTAAACCATCAGGAGGTGTTTTTATGTATTATCTGTGGTTCGTTCCCTTGTTCAAACACTGTTTGTTGTGTTTGTGGAGCAGTGGTGATAACGTTACACCATTTAAGGGCCTGTTCTACAATTAAAGCTGCTGCTGATTTCCTGCAGTAAGCGGGGTATTGTTTTGAATGTGCAGCTCGGTCCATGTTATTATAAAACATATGTCTAAATTATAGACTCAGAAGCTGAAACAGCAAGGAGGGAAACTTGAGCACATCATTTTTTGGCTTGGTCACTGTGGGACAGTGACAGTCATTGACGTGGTATTTCTTGAGTCTCTTGAGCCATAGGCTATGAGTTGAGCTTACAGCTTGGGCTTGGAGTTGCACTGAATTCTTCTGAGAGAGCACATGAACATATGTATGCAAACAAAGGCTGTATTTAGGTAGTTGTTAGATATATGCTCTTCTCAGGAAGATGACAATAGGTTGAAGAAAATCTGTAGTGGCTTACAGCACCATCACTCTGTGCTTAGTATTACCTTCCCATCTGGCAGCTATTTCTGTGATTTCCCCTCATTTGCTTCCATACCAACTCAAATGCTTAGATTTAAGTTCCCATCAGGGTAATAATTAATGACTGAGATTGAAGCAACTGAAACTAACGGTTACACACAAAAGCTCTAGTCATGCAAAGTAGAAGAGCTGCAGGTAGGGTAAAGCTGTGATGGTTGACATACCCTAGAGGAAAACCTCCATAGTCTTCAATAATTCTTATGCTTCAAAACATGTAGCTATTAGCATTATGGTAGGAGGGACATTAGACACAAATTGACTGCATGTTAAAAATATAAAAACTAAAAGCCACACCATCAGGCACTTCAGGTGTAAACTTGAGGGTGAGGAGAAAGACTGCATTTGAACTTTGGTATGTCAGTAAACACTTAAGATGGGGCTTGCGCTTCCCAGCTGTTTAGCTCACCTGCATGCTGCTCAAGGGAGCAGCTGTGCCAGGGGCTGCCTCGATGTACCTTGCACACAGCAGAGGAGTAGCCTTGTGTGTGCCCTTGTGACCTACAAGCCAAGAGAGACAGTTTTTACATCTTTAAGAGCTAAAGTGCTTTAATTCCAGGTCTGTTTTCCCAATGTGACGCTCTTAAGTAGTGTTTTCTTGACATGGGAATTATATTAAGAAAAAGTAAATTCCAGAAACTGCAGATGGTGAATGTGGATACATCAAGTCACAGACCTGTCACTGGAAAACAAAGAGTCGGAATTAGCAAACTCAGTATTGGGCTCTAACTTGGGCCAAGTCAGGAATGTTTTTCAGCATGTGTGTTAGATTCTTACCTGTAGCTAGCTTCATTTACTGAAACCTTGCATGCTCTTTGCATTTCTTTTAAAAACAGTTGCTTTATTAGAAACAAAAAAAACCGTAAATGCAGTTGTTCTCCCTCTGATTACATTAATGCCTTTCCTTTAATTCTTTCCATATGGGAGCTTAATGGATTGCATTGCAGAGAAGTTATTTGATGCGGAAATTTCTTGTGTGCGGCTTCAGGAAAATGGATGCTATGGCTGTCTGGAGATGAGCCTTACATGAGTAAGGATGTAAGGAAATGCTCTTCCTACAAAACAAGTGGGACAAGTGCGACAGTCTGTCCCTTGGAAGCAAGTAACTCTGTGTGTGGGGGATGGATTAGCTGAATGAAACAGCTGTACCTGAAACTGCATTCACACTGTACATGTTTTGGGGGTACTGCCTTCAGGCTATCTTTCATGTGATGCAGTGGGCTGATGTTTTAGCATGCTGCCAGTCGTACAGGAATTGGGTATACTTTGGGACTTGCCAGCTGGGCGGTTGGAGCCTCACTGACTTGTTTGGAGTGCATGTGGGTGTGGTGTGGTGTTTTTAATTAGTTGTTCATCTCTGTCTTCATTGATTATTGTTGAAGTAATATGCTTTCATGAGAGAATTAGCAGGTGGTTGGTGTGTTAATCCTTTCTGTTCAGATTTGAGTTTGATAATCCACCTTCTAGATGCCTTGCCTGTCAAAGGCTGTGATTTCTGTCTGTGATTTCTGCCTAGATTTTTAACAGGAACGTTCTTCCTACACACAGTAACTCCTTGGCAGCTTCTTCCTATGTTTAGGCATAGTCATTTCTAAACAGATTTGCCTGTCTCCTAGGAGACAAAGCAATACCATTGCATATGATATTAATCCTTAAAGATGTTATATATGCATATAAGTAAACATGGAGAAATTACATTGTTTGCCTTACACTTTAAGAGATGTGGGCAAGAAGAACGGCTTGACCTGCTTTTAATCTCTGACAGTACTGCCAGCAGAAGCCTTCTGCAGCATGCCTTGGTGATTGTGCAGTGTTTGTTGTTGTTCAGGTAGCATCCAAATAAAGACAGTTAAGCTGCTTAAATAAACTTGTGGGCAAAATATATTCTCCTAGCAATGGATATCTGTTTGCTGTAAATATAAATCTAGAGCACAGGCTTTAAGGACTGAAACCACTGCAGTTCTAATGCATGTGTGTGGGACATAACTTGCTCTGTAGTGGATTAATGACATTTATATACCAGAAGTCTTCAGAAGAAGCTTCCTGAATTTGTTCTTGATGTGATGGAACGTATATTTACATAAGGTATATGCAGAATGCATAGCTGTTCTTATTTACTTTCATATTAGGATGGTTCTAAGACTTCCTCCTGAAAGATTTGTATAGCTATAGATTTATGAAGATCTAAATAATGCAAGTGAAAGTGGGAAGAAATCAACCTTGAAGGCGTTTTCCTACAGACGTAGCAGTTAAATGCAGTTAATTCTGGTGAGCGTATATGTACAGGTGATGTGGCAGAACACTTCTTGCAGCCACCCAGAGACATCCTGTACATGCTGAGCACTTCAGTGCTGTAATGGGGTGCTTGGCATTGTACTACAGCATAGCTAAGCACAGAGGTACACACAGGTCTGAATATAAATCTGCTCAATCAAAATTATCATTCTTTTCTACTGTATTGTACTTGTCATGCAGTATTCCAGTGCTCTTATGCATTGGTGATTATCCATCTAAGTGCTTTTGTGTGGAAATGTAGACATGAAGTATAAGCTTAAAAACTAAAAAATTAAGAATTATAAAATGTGACAAAGCAAAAAACCATACTGGACATATATACCAGCTGAGTCAAATCTTCATTATTGACTCTTGTGTGTGATTACACACAGCCCCAGTGCTGGTGTTTTTAAGGCTCTGTTGAATCAGGCTGAAGTTGTCAAAAGAAATCAAGTGCTGTTTTCCTTCTTTGCTTCTCTGCCACTACTGCTGTCTTGTGCTGTTAGTGACTAAAGCTTGGTTTTACAGAGTTTGATCTCAGTGGCTCCAGATCAAGTTTGCTGAGAGCATTTATAAACAAAAATCTATCTAGCCTTGCAAAATGGTGGGCTGTGTTTCTTCTTCTGGTCTCTAAAGCAGAAATCCAGATCTGGTACTCAGGAACACCTGTGAAAATCCATTGTTTGCTGTGGTTTAGTAAGTGCATCTTGTTCTCAGTGAAGTCCTCTTCAGATATTTTTTTTAACCCTCAGTACTTGCAGCAGCGGTGGGTGCAGATGCTCAGGTGCTGGCATGGGAGCTGCAGAGGCCTCTGTGAGGAGAGGCCAGTGCCACCCCGTGCAAGACATAGCTGGTTCCAGCAGACCCATTGCAGGCGACAGCTGAGCTCATCAGCCAAGCTGGTGGTCTGTCTAGGAAAACATGTCATAGAAAGGGTAAAGTCAGTGTACTGGGGAATCAAGAGGAGTAGCCCTGCAGACAGTGAGGTCAGAGGAGGAGGTGCTCTGGATGCTGAGCAGAGGTTCCTCTGTAGCCTGTGGAGAGGACTATGGTGGATCAGGTTTATCTAGAAGGACTGTAAGCCTTGGGAAGGGCCCATGCTGGGGAAAAGTGTGGGAATGAAGGAGCAGCAGAGATGAGGTGTTACAGACTGACAAAACCTCACTTCTCCAGCTCTGTTTAGGGACCTTATAGGTGCAGCCCCCTGCCATGGGCAGGGTTGCCAACTGCTAGGTCACACTGTTCAGGGCCCCATCCACCCTGGGCTTGAGTGCTTCCAGGGATGGGGCATTCACAGCTTCTCTATACCAGTGCCTCACTGCTCTCTTGAGTAAAGAATTTCCCCCTCACATCCTGTATAAATTTCCACTCCTTAACTTTAAAATTATTCCCCTTTGTCTTATCTCTTATCAGACAATGTAAAAAGTCACTCTCCCTCGTGTTTATAAGCTACCTTTAAGTATTGGAAGCCTGCCATGAAGTCTCCTGGGAACTTCTCCCTCCACTCTGAACAAATCCAGCTCCCTCAACCCTTCTTCATAGGTGCTCCAGCCCTCTGTTTATCTGTGTGGCCCTCCTCTGGACCCACTCCATCAGCTCCCTGTTTTTTTTTTTTTTTTTGTTCTGGTGGCCCCAGGCCTGGATGCAGTACTGCAGGTGGGGCTTCATGAAGGCGGAGCAGAGGAGGACAACCAGTTCCCTCTCCCTGCTGGCTACCTCTCTTTTGATGCAGCCCAGGATATAGTTGGTGTTCTAGGCTGCGAGTGGGCACTGCTGGCTCACATCCAGCTTATTGTCCACCATGACCCCCAGGTTTTGCCTGTTTTGATATGTGATCTCTCTGTCTTTATCTCAGCCCATGAGCCTTTCCATCTTATTTTCATCTTCCTTCTGTGGAGGGGGAGTGAGAGAGTGACTGGGTGGGGTTCTGGCAACTGGTACAGGACAACCCACTGCAATTCTTTGTATATGTAATGCATTTGAAAAACTTTCTAAAAAGAAATTATCTGGAAAAAAATGTAGTTATGTATATGTTCAAGAAGCTGATATGATGGCAGCTGGATCTGTGCTCACTTTGCAGGTGATTTTTTTGTTTTCTTAATGAAGCTATATAAACTGAGTTTACAGTCAAATAAATTTAACACATTAAACATCACTTCTGGTAACTGAGGCAGGGTTCTTGGCTTTGTGTATTCTCATCTTTAACCGTACCTCTTCTCGGAGTGTGCCTAGTGCTGTTGTCATATAACTAAGTCTGTAAATTAATTTAAATATCAAGTAATATCTGCATAACTACAGGTGAGAAGGCATTTTCTTGTTTGCAAAGCTGATGGAAGTGGCAGCAGTGATATCGGTTTTTGAATGAACTGAGCTCTTACGTCAGACTCCAGAATGGTTTCATTAACATTTAGTTATGTGCAATAGGTGTGGAATTGTGCGGCTGCTTATTTGGGGAAGAATTCTGACTTCTTTATGCAGTATTTTTATACAGTCACTGAAGTTATGTGCAAAATGTGTTTCTAGCTTTTTTTTTTCCCCTGAAGTCCTAGGGATGTTGTGGTGGTGAATGGAATTAAATCCAGCTGATGACCAGTCACGAGTGGTGTTCCCCAGGGGTTGGTACTGGGGCCAGTCCTGTTTAGTATCTTTAATTATCTAGGCAAGGAGATTGGGTGCACCCTCAGTAAGTTTGCAGATGATGCAAGGTTGGCAGGAAGTTTCGATCTGCCTAGGGGTAGGAAGGCCCTACAGAGGGATCTGGACAGGCTGGATTGCTGGGCTGAGGCCGGTGGGATGAAGTTCAGCAAGATGAAGTGGATCCTGCACTTTGGCCACAACAACGCTACAGCCTTGGGGCAGAGTGACTGGGTTACTGTATGGAAGAAACGGACCTGGAAGTGTTGGTCAGTGCTGAGCTGAACATGAGCCAGTGTTGTGCCCAGGTGGCCAAGAAGGCCTACGGCGTCCTGGCTTGTATCAGAAATAGTGATGCCAGCAGGAGCAGGGAAGTGATCATCCCTCCGTACTCAGCACTGGTGAGACCCCACCTCGAGTACTGTGTCCAGTTTTGGGCCCCTCACTACAAGAAAGACATGGAGGCCCTGGAGCGTGTCCAGAGAAGAGCAATGAAGCTGGTGAGGGGTCTGGAGCACAAGTCTTAGGAGGAGTGGCTGGAAAAACTGGGATTGTTCAGTCTGGAGAAGAGGAGGCTCAGGAGAGACCTTATCGCCTTGTACAACGACCTGAAAGGAGGTTGTGATGAGGTAGGGATTGGTCTCTTCTCCTGCATAACTAACAATAGGACGAGGGAGAATGGCCTCAGGTTGCACCAGGGGAGGTTCAGGTTGGCTACTAGGAAAAAATTTTTCTCTGAAAGAGTGGTCAGGAACTGGAATGTGCTGCCTGGGGAGGTGGTTGAGTCACCGTCCCTGAAGGTATTCAAGAAGTGTTTAGATTTAGTACTAAGGGACATGGATTAGTGGTTAAGTATTGGTGGATGGTTGGACTAGATGATCTTGCAGATCTTTTCCAAACTTGGTGATTCTGTGATTCTAAGTAGGTACTGGCGCTGCTGAGGTCTATAGGAGTGACCATAAGCAAACTGAAGTCTGGAGTTGTTACAGTTGTTCCTGCAGAGCTGCAGTGTCTGTTCATCTGTCACTTGTCATTTTGTAAGGAGCAGCACCGATTGTTTGAACACTGAGAGTAAACAGTAACTCTGGTAGGATATTGTAATATAGAATTACATTTAAAGAAACCCAAAGTGGCTTTACTTCTTGGAAGTGAAGGCTATTTGATTTTATTTAGAGAGAAGGTAAAATAAGTCTAATGATGAGGTGGCATACTTAGATTAAAAGGAGGCTTGGAAAAATTGGATTATCTGACATGATTTACCCTTGTAGTTGCTGCTGCAGCCTCATGCTGATGGTTTGTTCTTCTGGGCGAAGGATAGCTTTTTTTCCTCTAGGAGAGGGCAAGTCCAGGTTAGGAAGAGTAGTAATTTGAGAAGTCGTTAAAGCAGTATGTGTGCTGTACACTTTCATTTCAACAAACATTGTTGTAAAAATATGTGGTATTTGTCACAGATGAGTCTTGTAAGTATCTTAAGAGTAGGAGTGTGGAGTATGGGGAGGTAGATTAATTAAACCTTTTTTTTTTAATTTTACATAACTTAATAAGCTATAAGTTGAGGATTTTCCAGCTTTCTAATGACCAAGTCTTTCCATTTTAAAACCTTTGGGCAATCTTAAATGAACCGGTCTGCTTAATAAACACTTGTGTATGAGTTTAGGACTTGTGTTGTAGAAAGACATGTGGGCTGGAACCATGCTCTTTTTTTATGTGACAGGATAAAAATTCCAGGTCTAATTGGATCAAGGCTTCTCCTCCCTAACTGGTGATGTCACTGGAAAGACAGGAGAAACCTGTTGTTTTTTCCCTTTTCTTGCAGGTGGTAAGCAGAGCTTCCTGCATGAGGGAAGATGATGAGTTTGAATGAGCAAGGTGCCATTCAGCCAGGGCTCATGTGTGATGTGCCTGCCGGGGGCACTCTGCTGTGGTGGCTGGATTTGCTGCTGGCGTGATGCAACAGGTATATGTGGCCATGGGCCTGGAGCCATGATTTGTTGCCTTCACTTCTCTGTTTGGCCTGTGCTTGCCTTCAGTCTGCAGTGTTCACTAGTGTGGCAGATTTATCAGCTGCGCTAGGGCCTTGCTATGTACTTAAAACTGAACAGAATTGGTTTCGTGGAGATGACCTTTTTTCCTCCACTATATTTTTAGCTGATTTTCCCCAAAACTAGTTGTTGCTGTTTTTCTGTTCAGTGGCTTTTGGTTCTTGCCTCAGTTCAGCCACCAGTGTGTGCTGCTTTAGTAAAATCATGTAAGTTCTTTTCAGAGCAACGAACGTCTTGTAACAATGCCTGTATTGAAAAAGTAAAGCTAGTTGCCTTTGCAAAGATGTGTTAAAAAGAGTGGTAGTCTGGCTACTCAAGCACGGAGGAAAGTGGCTTATTCGTGTTGGCCTAACTTAATGAGTTCCATGGAACACTACTGCCGTTACTTCATCTGCAATGTCAGTAGCAAGTACTTGAGTATGTACTTGTAAGATCTCTTCAGCTAAAGGAAAAACAGAGCTAGCAAACATTTATGTGTACAAACTATTCAAAGGTGTGTGGCTGTACCAGCAAGCTGAAATGAGTGTGGCACTCTGAAGAGGGGTGAGGTATTTGGAGGCATCTGTCAACCCAACAGCCAAACTGAAAATTTTTCCAGGATTGTCTTTTGTACTGCAGAGAAAAAACAGTAAAAGAAATAAACAAAACAGAAACGTACACAATTCCATACTGCTGATTCTCAGCTTGGTTACCTTGCCTAATTTGGTTGCTCCATTAGAGAAGGTATATTGATGCCCACTGGTTGACTTTGAGCTTTTGCTTTTCTTCAGTGTGTGTCTGTTCCAGATCTGGCTGAATACATTAGCTGTTTTCCTTTTTCAGTCTGTATTAGGTATCCTGAGACTGCAACAAGTCAGGTATGTGTGTCACCTGATGTTTAGGATGGTCATGTTTACCTCCTTGCATGCACACACAAAATTTGCTTGTGGCTCTGTATGCGCTGTGTGTTTCAGCACAGGTGCTTATCTAACAAATGGCAAGTATGTAGTATTCATAGTGGTACCAAACTGCTCTTGTGCAAACTGCTGCCATTGGTCTTGTATGTAGTGGTAACTTCTTGTCACCCAGCGATGTGCCTAAGCAGAGGGAACAGCTGCATATTCATTCATACACGCAGCTGGCTAATGGGACAGTGATACTCCTGAAGTACAACTCTAATCCATCTGCTTCTGATGACATATCTCTTGCCTCAGCACAGATAGGAATTTGAAAAGAGTAATGAATATTTGAAGTTGTTAAACCGTGGGACAAGTTCCTACCTTGACATTAGCTTAGAGAGAGCTGAGGCAAGTTACAGCATAGTGGATTTGTCTCAGCAATCAGACAACTTTCTCTGAGATAGCGTGGTTCAGATTGTCTACCCAAGGTGAGATACTGATTGACAAGAAAATTGAAGAAGACACCATGTTTCTGGGGTGGAGGTAGTGGCTAGGTTCAGAGGAATGGAAGAGAAAGGAATTTATTTCATCTTCTCTCCTGTAATGTCTTTACAAAAAACTGGTTGTGAATGTGGCTGAGAAATTCACGTTCGGGTTGTAAAGAGCTCATGAATGCAAGTGAAATTTGTGAAGCTTGGAAACTGAAAATACACTCACTCATTAATTTCTGTGTTGTACCATCCCCCTCTCTCAATTTAAGATTCTTGCAGTGTGTATCCATTACTTGTGGGCCTGCGTTGGGACAGGATTGTGATAAACTTGCAAGAGCCCTGGCCTGCCTTCCACTGACTTTCAGGTTAGCTTCCCAAATGAAGGCAAAAGTAAATTACCTGTAACCTGCTGATGTTAATCACAGCCTGCTACAGATACAGGTGTAGATTTCTGTTTGCCTTTCAGGCTGCTGGCTGATCAGAGGTGCTGTGATCAGAAACTTCATTCAGACTTCATAACATGTTAGTTGAATTGTGAGGATTTCAGGTCTGGATGGGACCATACAGACATCCATGCATCTAGACTGCATGCTTCGGATCAGGTACAGACAAATTATTGCAATATGAGCACAGACTTATTTAGGATAAGTGAAGAGAAATTGAATTTTAAATGCTGTAAGGTCTTTAAACAAGTAAACTATAAATGTGTGGATGTGACTGATGAAAAGACTCAGTCCTGTGTGCTGCTATTAAGGTTTTTAGGCTGACAGTATTTTTAAGTCATGGTTATTTACCTTTTATATTGGGGATAGGAGGGTCAACAATCTGGATTTTTTTTGTAGACAAATGTTAGCAAAATAACTTCTTTAATATTTGTCTACCTTAATTGCAATGCCATAGAAAATTGTATGATCTGCTATTTTTAGTTTTCCATGTCTGTTTTGATGATACAGTGCATTAGACTGCTATTAAATATTCTAAGCCATTGTACTTGTTGTCATATTGCATCTGCCTACGAGGAATTTGTTTGATCATTAAGTCACGGGAGGGAAAAAGATACAGCTCTGTGCATTCCTTTTTCTTTCCTTTTTTTGATTTTATTATTTGAAGTAGGTAATTCTGAAGCTGGAGTGTTTCTAGATATGCTACTAGTGGCAGGCTTCTCAAAAAAGTCAGTGACAGCATTAAAGTATTCTTCTTTTAAAGCTCCAGCAGCAGGCATCAGCAAGACTTCGGTCTCATGCCTTTAATTATCTGTTTCACCCTTGTATTTCCTCAAATGTAAGAAACTCAGCATTTTTTTTTTCTTTTTCCCCTCACAGTGTCATATTGTCACATATTATACTGCTGTAAAATATAAGACTTGGTGAAGAAGTTGGTAGATGCGTTAGCTGAGGATAGGTTGCTTGGAAGGGAAGATCTGTGTTTTTGGGCAAGCTCTGAGCATTGAGGAAACGTTTGGCCCAGAATTCACAGTGTAGGCAGAGGAATCCTACTGCACTGTAACCAAATGGAAATGAACTGGAAGTGATGGATTACACTATGAACAAAGGTTTGGGAATATGCGTCTACAGCAAGTATCAAAACTATATTTTTACGATGTGCAAATTTTGAGAGCTGCAGTGCTTGAAAATTGGCTCCTCTTGATCTGACAAGTTGAAGTTCATGCTTTGTTGGTCTCTCTGTAGCTGCATTGACATCAGAAATGTCACGACCACTTTGTTAGCACATTTATCTTCTGTTAGGAAAAAAAAAAAACCTGGATAATTCCAGGTTTTTGGCTGCATAAATTAACTCCCCCTCTACCTGACTGATGTGAGAGGTAAATGGGTTATTCTCTTTGCATTATAAATGAACTCTTGGTGCTTTGTAAGCTATTATAGTGTTAGAATTAATGATGAAATACGCATATTGCACACAAGCCTGATAGTTGATGTTAAGAAACTCCTGGTCATATAAGCCAAAACTGAATCCACAAATAAACAGACATATATATTCAAATTTAGGTTAGAAGACTGTTTCCCTGCTGTTGAAGTAGCATGCTCTTGATGGATGTTGTAATTTTTTTTTCTTCTTTCAATGGTTGAAAATTGTTGTGCATGTTTGTCACTCTAATACTGGGGGAGAGAAGACAGATAAATAATGCTACTGTTAAGAAACCTCAGTATGGCAAGGCTGTGTGTCCAGGAACCAGCAGAAGAAACATCATAGTACACATATTGTTGTAAAGTAATGTGGCTTAGTCATCTTAGTGACTTTCTTCTTGTTAACCATCACTATTTCCACAGACATCTGTGCTTAGCTGGGTCTGATACCTACTCCAGAGCAGTTAAATGTTTTCTGCATTTTTCTGTAACTTGTTAAGAGCGCACAAAGGCTCATTCCATCAAGTTTCTGATGATACCAATACTTTAGGAAAATCATTACTCTCTCATTTCCAAAAGATGTTGGTGGCATTTCTAATCTGTCTCATTTTATGCCTCTTATTAAGCCAGTTTTCATTACTTGTTTCTAAACTATTTTTCTTAATTTACAGTTACAGTTCATTTGGGCCTCTCAGCACGTTCTCAGAACATAAATGTATATCTAATTTCTGTCCTTCCCCTTTTCTCTGCCAACAGAGCTGCATTACTAATCTGCAGTGATGACTGGTTGGTCTCATATAGGGACAAAGGCATATTGCAGACACCTCATGAAGCTACTGGTATTATAGAGAGTAAGGCAGGGGAGAGATGGGGATGAATTAATTAAGAAGCTTCCAAATTCAGTAACGTGCTTTTTTTTTTTTTTTACTCATTCTACAGGAGAAACCAGCTATTTTTGATGGAAGTGCCCTTCTGCTAAACTGGGGGACTGAGCCCCCTTGAAAGTGAGAACATCTGTTTTAAGTTTGCCAATTGCTTGAGCGCTTGACTCTCAGATAATGAGTAATACTTAACAGCTTCACTTTCTCCCTTTTGCTGGAATGGCACATCTCTGTGCAAATTCAGTATTAAAAAAAAAAAAAAATTAGTGCAAGTTTATCCACATATATCTAAGGTTAAACTTTGTTTTTGAGTATACTATGGATCGATCTAAACAAATATAAAGCTATTTTAAATGGAAAAATTCAGATACTCCCCAAAAGAAGTGGTTCCAAATAAAGTAGAAAATGCTCCCTTTCCAAGCGAGCAGTAGCTAAGACGAGAAGAGTTAATTTAAAATTATATCCTCCTGACAGCTATATAGGATAAAATATAGTCACAGCACAGAAACAGAAAAAGCTGCTGTGAGTGCTTGTATATTGTGCTTCAAGGCAGTTTGGTGTAGAAACCTTACATAAAGAAATCATAAATAGTAACATGCTGAGGTAGCATATAACATGGCTGCTTGCTTACAGAATTGTATACTCTAAATGAACCGGCATGATAAATAAGGTAAAGATGAACACTAGCCAAATAATTGACTTGGAACCCGTTTTGTAGGCCACAGAAGAAATATTGTTGCTTCAGTTTGTGAAGGATCACCTTCAAAAAGATAGAAATTAAAAAAAAAAACAGCAGGAAGCAGTTTTTTTCTTTTTCCCAGGAAGCTTTGACCTGCACTGTTTTAGCTGCTCTGGCAGTATAACTAGAAAATAAACTCTGACATATATATATAGTTGAACTTGGTTCTTTCTTCCCCCCTCCTCACCCCCCAGTGAATTTATAACAACAGATGTTTAGCCTGGTTCTTCCTAATTGAGATGTGTTGTCCCTTATGTGTTGTGATTGATTACTGTGGTAAAAATCTATTGGCTCTTGATTATAATGCTAATGAAAATTTTTTGTCATGTAGCTTGTTGTACTTCGACTTTTTCCAAAATTTGAGTTCTCATATTGTGTTATAACTTATAACAGTATAACTTAATAATTTTAGCGTAACTTTTACAAGGTTTGCAGTCTGAGCTATATTGAACTCTTTCTTTTAAAGGCTGTTTTTAGAGTGGCGTATCAGTGTTATTTTTGAGGTACTTTTAGGATATTCCATTGATACTTGAATATGAGTTGTTAAAGTTAGTAGGAATATCTGAATGTCATTTGTACTGCAATACTCTTGTGTCTCAC
Organism: Numida meleagris; assembly: GCF_002078875.1. Taxonomy (NCBI): domain Eukaryota; kingdom Metazoa; phylum Chordata; class Aves; order Galliformes; family Numididae; genus Numida; species Numida meleagris. The sequence continues at coordinate 21,444,369 of NC_034438.1, forward strand.
ACTGCTGCTTATGCCTACTTTGTTTTGTTGTATGTGCTCCAAACAGTCTGTCTTGAGGCTTACTTAACACGTGAAGCTGCTCCTCTAGTGCTTGTCTTCTGAACTTCTTGTTTTCCTGAGCTGTTCCTCAGGATGGCTGGTACTTGGTGATCCAGGCAGCCGTAACATTGCACTCTTGGTGCTGTAGGGAGTGTTTGCTGCTTATCACGTATGTTCATCCACCTCTGCCACCACTGTTTTCAGTAAAGAGATGGGAAGTGATGAGTGATACTTTCAGCGCTGTTGTTTCCAGTCTCATCTGCATGGTTGTGCTTCGAATTACACTGGATGAATGGAATGTTCCTCTTCTCTCATGAAACAAGGTTGCTCTTGGAAACCAGCCTGGTACATATTTCTGCATGTCATTTCTTGTTATGGTAAATCATAAAGACTTTATAAGTGACCTTCTGAATGTGTCTTTCTGACTGTGTGCATCTTTTTCTAAGTGCGTGCCGACTAGAATCAAAATATCATATGGTGTGTATATTTTATTTTCCTTCAGAGAGTTTGAGTAATTCTTACAAGAAGACGGCAGTTTAAGCACCTCCTGAAGTGGTAAACTCTTGGGGTTTCTCAGGGTAAACGCTGAAAATTGTCTTTATGTGCAATAAATAAACTTCATATTACTATTCTTCACGTTGTTGCTCTATCTTGTTTACAGAATGACAGTCAAAAGTCTGAAAAACCCACCTCATTCCTGTGCCTGAGGATAGCTTTGTTGTATTTGGGGGGAAAACAACTGCCCAAGTGTTAGGTTACAGGTCTAGCTGACTTTCTGAGGTGTTATGGCAATTACTACTTGGGTAGAAAGGTGGGCTTGTGTTTTTTAAGCTGAATGGAAGTGATCCCTCTGTTTCTTTATATGACTTTGGTAATAATAGAATCATAGAATGACATACGTTGGAAGGGACCCTAGAGATCATCCAGTTACAATCCCCTGCTGTGCACAGGGCTGCCCCCACCAGCTCAGGCTGCCCAGGGCCCCATCCAGACTGGTCTTGAACACATCCAGGGGTGGGGCATCCACAGCTTCTCAGGGCCTCACTGCACTCTCTGTAAAGAATTTCTCCTTCACCTCCTATATATATTTCCACTCCTTTAGTTAAAAACCATTCCCCTTTGTCCTACTGCTGTCAGACCATGAAAGAAGTCTGTCTCCCTCCTGTTTATAAGCTCCTTTAAGTACTGGTAGGCCTTGGTAAGGTCTCCTGGGAACCTTCTCTTCTCCAGTCTGAACAGACCCAGCTCCTTCAGCCTGTCTTCATAGGAAAGGTGCTCCAGCCCTCTGATTATCTGTGTGGCCCACCCCTGGTCTCACTCCAACAGCTCCCTGGTTTTTTTTGTGCTGGTGGCCCCAGGCCTGGATGCAGTACTGCAGGTGGGGTCTCAGGAGAGCAGTGCAGAGGACACTCAGTTCTCTCTCTCTCCCTGCTGGCTACTCCTCTTTTGATACAGCTGAGGATGTAGCTGGTGTTCTAGGCTGTATAGGCTGTAAGTGGACACTGCTTGCTCATGTCCAGCTTATTGTCCACCAGGACCCTCAAGTTCTTCTCCTCAGGGCTGCTCTCAGTGAGTTCTCTCAGTCTGTATACATATCTGGGATTGCCCTGACCAGAGTACAACATGCACCTCTTTAGGTTCACATGGGCCTCCTTCTTAAGCCTGTCCAGGTCCCTCTGGCTGTGAACATGCAACCAATTATTTATCCACTGAAGACTCCACCCATCAAACCCATATTTCTCCAATTTAGAGATAAAGATATAATGAGGGACCATGTCAAAGGCCTTGCACATGTGTCAACGGTTTACGGGCGTTAGGCCCGATTCCGTGACAAAGGGGATGGGGGACCCAAGGGCCCACGTCCCGGGGAAAGGGGAAAAGGGTAGGGAGATGGCCCTGAGAGCAAAGAACAGCGGCAACAATCTGAGGAGAAACAAACTAATTTACTAAATAAAATATCAGAATGCAAAACAACACACTATAATACAATATAATTACAATTTAAGCTGATAAATCCAATACAGAGAGAATGTCCCAAAATCAAGGTAGGCCTTACTCTACTACCGACAATAAGACGGCTGGAGAGCGAGGTGCTGCCAAGACGAGAGACGGCGGAAAAAGGGATGAGGTCTCGTGATCTGCAAGTTTTTATACTGCGAGCTTTTATCTTTTCCCTCCGGCTGGAAATGGTAACATAGGAGCAAAGTACCGTGGGGACTGTAGTAGTCCTTCTCTTCTGAGAACCAGGTATATCCACTACATGACGTTATGATGTGGAATACCAATAACCGAAAATCACAAAACCATGACAACAAGTCTGGGTAGATGACATCAGTTGCCCTTCCTTTGTCCACCAATGCCATTAGTCCATTGTAGAAAGTCACTTGATTGGTAAGGCGTGATCTGCCCTTGGTGAAGACGTGCTGTCTCAGATAAAATCCTTGTCACGCATGTGCCTTAACATAACTTCCAGTCATCCTTTCTGTCCTTCTTAAAAATGAGTGTGATGTTGCATTTTTTTTCTAGTCACTAGGGACTTCACCTGACTGCAGTGGCTTTTCAGGTATCATTGAGAGTTGCTGAGTACCCCAGAATTCTTTGTGTCTGTTGAAGCCAGTTCTCCTTTCTCATTTATCAGAGGAGGTACGCTGTCCTTGGCCTTTCTGTTCTGACCAGTGTACCTGTAGAATCCTTTCTGGTTATTTTTCACATCTCTTGCCAAGTTCAGTTCCATCTGTGCCTTGACTTTCCTGATTCCATCTCTGCAAATCTGAATCCCTGCTCAAACCATAGAACAAAAGACAATTATTGACTTGTCACAATGTTGTAACTCTGAGATCAACAGACCTGCACGCTTGCACATTTAAAAAATCCAAATGTATAGTCATTTGGAATAATGAAAGAAAAAATACTTACAATGACTGATTTTGGTGATGTGGATAATCAGAGCATCAACTGGTGTTTATTCTCTGTTGCCTCCAACTAAGATATTTGGCATTGTCATCATGTTATTTAAAGTGTTCTTAAATAGAAAGGAAATGTACACATACAAAAAACCCACAAAACCTTGGAAATAAAGAAATGCAGTTTTGCCTGGCTGACTTTGCTTAAAGATGTTTGCTGTAAAGAAAGCATGTTGTGGGCTTCAATTAGGAACGTTGATATTGAATTTTGAGCATCCTTAATGAAAGGAATGCTGTAGTAATTACCGATCTGGAATGGAATAAATGAAAAAGAAATGATGCTAAGTCCTAGGTCTTGTTTTGCATAGACCCTGTTGCACCAACAAAACCTCTGTGCTCTGTCCTGAAGTCACTTCCCAAACTGATCTTCTGTTGAGAAATGAAGCCAAACAGTTTGCAGTAGCAGTATACTCTTCTAATAATGTTGTCTATGAATATCTTTTTTTTTCTGACTCAGAGGAGAATCTCTTCTTCAAGAAAATGGCCAGTGCACCACTGTCTGTGCGGCAGCAATATGCATGTATGTGCAATAGGGGCATGATAAATCTCTCTTTGCATCTCCTCACTCTGCATAATTCAGACAAGAGACTCAAGTTGTAGGTCTCCTGCCGGTTTGGCAAGGTCCTTTCCTTGGGCTGGGGAAAGGGCCTCAGAGCTGCTTCTGTTTGCAATGGTAAGTGTACTGTCATAGTTGCTTGCAACATGCAGTTAAGCATCCACTAAGCCAGACAGAGAATGGCTTTACACTGCCTGGTGTGCTGAAGCATTTTGTGCAAGCTTTGGAGTCCATTAAAAATAGAATCCAGCCTTTAGTTTTTAACGTGAAAGCTATCAAATTATTCAGTGGCTGGAAGTTGGTTGAAAAGATCGAACAGACTGGCAGGGCTGAGGTTGTAGTCTGTAAGATGAGTTTCTCTGCAGCTGAAAGGGGAGCAGTCTTTGATCAAGCTACAGTTGAGAAATGCTATGAGGGCATTTTCTGTTAATGCAGAGGACAAAGAAATCTTTATTGTGAAGAACTAGTATAATTCTTGGCTGTGAGGGTGTGATTCCACATCAGAGCACAGGGCAGCAAGACCACTGCACCAAGACTCTTTTTACACATTGGAGTACGGTACTAAATAATTGGGAATGCTGCAAAGGCTTTATCAGTATAAACTGCTAGTAGCTTGTTTTGCAGGTAATTAGTATTTTATTTAAAAAAATAATATATATATATGCAATTAAAAAACCCTGAGTAACATTCGTAAATATTTTCCTTCTAGTAAGCTGAATTGATCTGTGAATGTGCCTTAGCTTGTGCACAGCTGAATTCCGCATGCAGCTTACAAGCTTATACTTAAAATTAACAGGTGGAATTGTTTCACCTCAGGGGTAATTATTTTTTCTGATAATAATTACAGCACAGAGCTGAACTTATTATCATGATGGTGCTTTAATCACATGCTGTAGCTCTTACCTCGGTACTGAGTAACCTGGGAAAGGCGAAATAAACTTCTATTTTTAAATTCCTCATTTGAAAAGCTGTATGAAATGAAGGATTTGTTGCTGCTGTAAACTGGTTTTTTTTGTTTTCAATCTTTTCCTTGCTAAGTCTGAGGCATCTTTAGTTCTCTCTTACACAATTCAATTCAGTTATCTTCCTTTTTAATCAAATGTTTTGCTTTCATTCTAAGGGGATGAGATCAAGGGATTGTACCAGAATAGAAGTGTAATCTAGTGATAAAACCTCGTCTGCATTGTGAATGAAACTGAACTTCTGGGCCCTTCATACTGTCACTGACTTCTTGGCTTTAACTTTTTAATAATTTAGATTATGGATAGATATAGATGAATGGATTGTGTTGTACATTTAATAAAACCCTTAGAAAAAAAGTAATATGTTTTAGTTAATTCCAAGAATAAAGCTAAGGCTTCAGAGGGAAGTAAATCATTAGTGCCATCATGAGGCTTCTGCTGCTGTCACTTCCTTGGTTTAGACAAATTAAAGTCGCGGCAGAAAACCAAGCATTCAGTTCAGTTGTGTCAATCTCTTCCTTCTGTGAAAATCCATATAGAAATACATGTGTGATAGAGCATGTGAGAAAATGGGTCTCTGGACATCCATTTGGTCCTCCATCCATTGCTGCAAACAACCTGTGCAAATGGTCTCCAAATGAGCTTTCCTTGCCCATCATAATGATTGGAGCTGAGTGAGTTTTGTGAATTAAATTTTTAATGAAGTAGACTTCTATATAAAACCTAAATCTTAAATGTAGAGATGTTGTGAATTAATTTTTAGGCAAGTAATCAAAGCTGCCTTAGTGAACATTTTCATATTACAAGCATTTTCAGAGTTGTTCTGATGTCCAGGACCTAATAAAATCCCTCACCACAGTGTGTAAAAGAAGCTGCCTTTGTAAAATGTGTTTTAATTTAAGTGCTTTCTTGCTAGACAGTGTTTGCCTGTGCACAGGAACTGGAAAATGGAAGAAAGAACAGTTAGTTTACTGTAATGTGATGCTCTCCCATCATGTGTGAAGTGGATTAAGACTGGAGATAGTGATTCACGTTATCAATGCAAATTATTTTCTAACATTAAAGAGAAAGTAGATCCCAAAAAATGTTTGCTCTTTTTCTTTTTTAAATGAATTTGGTCTGACTGCTAATGAAATGAAAAAGATTTTCCTTCTATCTTTTGGATAGACTTGTTAATGAGAGCGTAAAGAATTAAGCTTGTATTAAGTTTCTTTATTTATTGCTTAATGATTCTTTAAACAGATACTTATGATTAAGCATTTCCCTGGAACTGGAGAAAGTCTTGCTTTGATTCTTAATTTTTTATTATAGATTTTATAGCAGTTCTGTCATTCACATTAGCTCATGGAAACTCAAGTGCACAGAAATTGTGGTTGAAGTATTTTGCTATCTTCATCTGTAGGGATAAAATGGTGGTTACCATAGTAATAAAGAGAATGTCTTAATACCATAAATGTGTAAAAAGACAAGCAGTGAACCTGATGTATGCCTGGTGACAAAGAAAGGAGAGGCTGCTAAGAATGCTTCCAGTGGAAATATATATGATGGTACAAAAAACCCATGATCTTTTGTGGCCCGATCTATTACAGAAGGCCATGTTTAGGTGAGATAGAGCTATGTGAAGGAACCATGAGACAAGTACCACTACCTTCCAGGAATGCAGACCTTAAGTGACTGTGTTAGCTTTAGTACCTGTAGCTCTGTGGAGGTGGAACTAAGATTCAGTAACTTAAGTGTTTAGGATATGAAAGCATTGGAGGTGGCTTGACCTTCTCTGCAATATTATCTCTTGTTACATTAGTTTGGGTGTTTGGAAAGTGTGCAGAGCTGAAAGGAAGCACTGCAATGGTATGGCCAGTATTAAATTTAGGAAATTTGAAGTTTTTTGAAGGATGAGTTCTGTCGGTCGGTGATTTGTAAGATGAAGCAGTTTGTTCTTTATGAAGCTTTAAATGCTGTTTGGGACTTCTGTGAATTTGAGTTACACAGTGTTAAACACTGAAGTCTTTTATTCATGCATTTTCCTCTGAGTTAGCAGTGTTGTTTCAAGTGAATTTGAGGTGTTGGTTCTTAAGAGTTAATCTTTCAGCTTTGTCCAATGTTACAATGCCTCACTGGTCACAGAACTGCAGGTTAACTTTTTGCCTTAGTTGGTTACCAGCTGTGTAACGCTTGACTTGTTGCTATGATTTTCTTCAAGTGTACCAGATAAAAAATTTGATGTGTTCTGCTATTCTAACAAAGCTGGGTGTGGAGCGAGGGTTCATTGCTGTCATGGAAGGAGTATTAGTAGGATTGTTAACATCAGTCTACTGGGTACTTAATGACTACAACATGCGAAGACTTGACTGTGTCGTCTTGCCATTCTTCTAGTGTGAAAGACCTCTGGGCTGAACAAGGATTCCCTGCAGAATAATTGGATTCATCATGTATAAAAGAAGAGCTGAACATGGTTTTTTTAAAACTGTTCTGACATGGGAAGATGAACACAGGAGTGGAGTGGTTGGGGAAGCTTCTCACACAGGACTTCAAGACCATTGTCTTGTGGAGGGAGTCTAATTTAAGTGCGTACTCTGTTTTGAATGGAAACTTACCTGTCATCTGCCTTTTTCTTTTTCTGTATTTTAAAGATAAATTTCTGCATTTGTAGGGCACAAAGCTGGTAGCAACAGCCTGTTAAACTTCACATATGCAAAATGAGGAGGGAGCCTTTCTGAGGGTAACTTCTCATCTAGTGAAGGTGAACACCCTTGCAGATATTTCCCGGGGTGCTGTTACTGACTTGTGAACAAAGGAACAAAAAGAGGAGGGCTTTTACAGCTGTTTTAAGTGGGGAATAGACCGAAGCAAAAAGCAAAGGCATCAAAGTTGGGCTCTAGTGGAAGAGCCACAGGCAGGAGAAGAGGAAGAAGGAGAAACCAGTGGCAATGCTCTTGAGGTCTAAATGCTTAAGAAAATTTTAGTACTTAAAAGAGGAGAAGCAGATTAATGCAAAAACGGTTATTTCAATATATTCTCTCTCTATATATTCTGTCTAAATGGGAGAAGAGTAAGAACTTTCAAAATAACATGCATCAGTTCATGTTTAGCTGATGGAGTAAAAAGTAAACCAGTTAGCTTCAAATGAATATACCAAACCAGTAGCCTGCTATATTCCCCAGGTAATATTCTGCCATAAAGACCTATTATACATTTGTTTTAGTCACCACAGAAATTTCAGAAATTTAATAGAAGCTTGATGATAGCACTTTATTTTCTGTAATTAAGCCAGTGCCACTGGTGTGTTTTAACAGTGAGAGCCGTTGAAGGGATTTGGCTTACAAAAAAAAAAAAAAAAAAAGGACATTTCATTTTATAATTATTATTTTTTTTCCACTGATCACCACTCTTCTTTCCTCAGGAGGATACTTGCGGTTGCTATTGCTTGACCTAGCGATTTTTTGGAACGTCTCTGAACATGTGTGGGGTTTTCACGGTGCTGGCTAGCTCAGCCCCACCAGCTGCTCCCTTACTCCCCCTGTGAGGACAGAAGGAGACAATAGGATGAAAGAAAGGCTAATGGCTTATAAGGACAGGGATGTCTCACCAATTAGTCACAAGCAAAGCAGACTCAGCATAAGGGAGTTCAATGTGATTGTTGCCTACTGCTAACAGACTAGAGCTGTGAGAAGTAAAAGCGAACTGCAGACGCCTTCCCCCCGTCCACCTTCCTCTACCTCCTCCCTCTGAGCAGCGATTGAGGCTGCAGTCAGTCCATAACGCTTGTCTCTTCATGGCCGCTCTGCCCCTGCTCCGCGTGGGTCCGTCCCACGGGATGCCGTCCTGTCCCAGCTGGTCCTGTGTGGGTTTCCCACCGGCCGCAGCTCTGCAGGCACTGCTCCACACGGCTCCGTACCACGGGGCCCACCCTCAGGAGCAGCTCCGGCACTGTCTCCACGGGCGGCAGCTGCCCCAGCCCTCCTGCCCCACCGCGGGCTGCTCCCCACGGGCTGCAGCTCCGGCCCGGGGCTGCTCCTGCGGTGCTCTCCGTGAGCGGTGCCTCCTCCAGGCCTCAGCCACTGCTGCACCGTGGGCTCCTCCGTGGCTGCCCGGGAGATCTGCTCCGTGCGGTGCCCGTGGGCTGCAGGGGACAGCCTGGTTCTCCGTGGGCCTCTCCTGGGCTGCAGGGAGCTGCTGCTCCGTGCCTGGAGCACCTCCTGCACTGACCTTGGTGCCTGCAGGGCTGCTTCTCTCACATTTTCTTACTCTCCCATCTGTTGCTGCCACCCCTGCAGCCCTCCTGCTGCCACAACTTTGACATGCAAGCCCAATTCAGCATGCTCTGGTGTCTTTTAACAACTTGTATTTTGTGGGCTCCTACTGGTGACTTGATTCATTTCTTTCACTATAGCTTCTTGTTCCTACCTTGCGTATACTTTTTTTTCACATTGTTTGCTGGCTGAATAAATTTCTAAATCTAGTGTTTTAATAAAATTAACCAAGAAATTGGTTCAAGTTACAGTTTCACACAGAATCTATCCTTGCTTTCTATGATGCTTTGTTGGGGACAGTAGATGACCTTATGCCAAAATACCATCCATTATATACTAAGCAGCAGTTAAATTTAACCTTTTGGATTTTCAGCAGAACTAAGTAACTGATAAAGAGTCTTTCTGTAGGAAAATTACATCTCTTGATGATTACTGCACTCACTGAAAATATTCATCTGTTTTTTACCTGGAAAAGCAAATGCCTGTTAAATTAATGAATTGAAAAAAATGCACAGCAGGTATTTAGGATTTCCTCCACGTAGCCCTCAAGGCTTATAAAATTAAGACAAAGGGTCCTTTAATGACCGGTATATAGTCCATGTATGATGACTGACTTTAAATTACTGGGGACCAGGAAAACATTTGGTTGCAATTTTGTAAAATAGTGATTCATGGCAGAAAATGATACGCTGATTCATCCACATAGATGCCAGTTTTTGGCTTTAAAGTATATATATGAGCATACTTTAAAATATGGTTATGAGGTTTCCTGGGGTTTTGCAGTTAAAGGGAAAATTGCAAAGACTACTTTAGAAATATTATCCTACATTAGTGCTGTAAAAAGTGAAAATTGTAATTCCCCTTCCTGTCCCTTCTAAACCTGGGATGTGAACGATGGTAGAGATTAGTCTGCATAAATTCCGCTCTCAAATATTAGTGCTGTTTACAGCTGAATACAGTCACTCCAGAAGTTTGAGAGTTTGAAGAATTTACCCTCAAAATACATTCTTTTTTCCCCATTCTTTAAAACTCCAGAAATCACATCCTGGATTTCCAAATAGAAGAAGTGGGAGCAGTCTGTTGCAATGTGTCCCTTCATTATAGTTCTCTTCACTTAAAATATCTGCAGCAGTATTGGATTCTGCTCCTGCACCCAAACTCTTTCTCTCTTGGACTGTAGCAGAGGTAACAGATTTTGTTCTGAGTTGTAGAATGCACCTGGTCTGATAGCAGAGTGACACTTCTCCAACAGAAGTGCCAAGGTTCGGTTTGAAGTAAATACTGTTTTATGTAATGGCTCCCTTCCCGAGGGTACTACTACGGCTTTGTCCTGCCCCTTTCCATCCTCTTCAATGTTCATATGCTTTTGTGTTCTCCTATGCGTAACTATAACAAGGATTATAAATACATCTTTCTTTTTTTTTTGTGATGAGTAAGCTGAGAGTAATCTGGTGGGTTCTGCTTGTGGGATGCTTGTTCATGCTGTTGTTCTAACTGTATGTGTCTGAAATGAACCATTCCTCTCTTTATATAAATAAAGAGGAAAAGGGATTTTTGTTCTGTCTAGCAAGTGTCAGATGGGTGTTCTGCATGCAGCTTTTTGAAAAAAGAATGTCCTTGGAGAATGGGATTGTAAAAGGAGGACCTCCTAGTCCCTCTGCCCCCAAGACAGGGCTGATGTGCCCTTCCAGGATATCTGCTGTACCTTCACTGAGGCTGATCTGTAGGCATGTTTTATATTTTCTCCTTCTACCTGGTGTATGTAGGTATCTCCTGAGTTCTGCTGCACAGGGTCCTGCTATCTGCCTCCTTGACTTTGATTGGCTCATCTGTGTGTGGCTGACAGCTGCAAGTGCTGCTCTGTGCATACATTGCAGGGTTGACCACGCGCCTTGTCCCAGTTCTCCTGCATCTGCTGGTGCACGAGTTACACCCTAAACAAGGCAAAAAGAGTTGGGCAATCTTTGCAAGAGTGCACAAGTGTATACTGCAGAGTTTATTTCACTGTTATTTTAGTACCACAAGCAAACTTGCTGTTTCCTTTAATGTGAAACATTCCCTTAATGTGTTTTATTTGATAAATGCATATGAAATTTTTACGAAGAAGTTTAGTTGGCAACTTATTTTTGTTACAGTTCCAGATTAAAAGATAAGTAAATAATACCATCTAGCCTGCTGCATGGCAGAGAATACGGGGCCTTCTTGAAAGGTTTTCCTTTTGGCTGACAGTAAATCGTTTGGGGAAAAAGGAGGGCTTAGTTGTTTTGACTTGGTTGTGTGAAGAATTAAAATCTAGAGTGCTTGTGCTGGATTGGTGCAAAATATTTTTTTTTCTTTAAAGAAAAGAAAATCAAACTTGAATAGACCCCTAATTATAGAGTGACAATTTGTAGAAAAAAAAATCCCACCGGAATTATGGAGTAATATGCTCTTGGGTTCTTAATCAAATGACTTGCAGTGATGCTTTCTCAGCACAACCTCCCAGTGGCAGTGCTGGCTGGTGGGTCATCAGCAGCAGCTGTGCTCCTGAGAGTTGCGTCAGAGCTGAACTAGAAAAAAAGATAAAATTAAGCATCCAATGATTTCCTGTTGCTTTAAGTAGAAGGTGAACATTTTACAGAGGAAGTAGGAGGGGAAGAGGAATCTCCTCACCGGATACTTGCTCCTCAAGATAGGAAGCCAACTTAAAGTCTTGAACTTGAGACATTTCCACTTTTTATCTAATTAAAAATGTTTTCACTTGATAGGCAGGAAGGCTGCGCTTCCCTTTGTCCCCTTAATCAGGGGAAGTCTCTTTATGAAATCTAAGTGTGAAAGATAAATTCTGTGCCTGGGCAGGCAGTGGCAGAACATGGCTCCCTGCCCTGCCTCCTCTCTGGTTCCCCTGGCCAGTCCTGCCGCAGGCTGGGACCACAGGTGGCTGCTCACCTGCCTTGCTGTGCCTGGGCAAACCAGCCCTGCCACTGGCTTCCTCACCCACTGACTTGGTCATAACGCTTCAGCTTACCAGCACAGCTCCCCAGCCTCTGCAGGAAACTAGGCTGTTCCAAAGGGCTGGAGAAATTTACAACCTCCTGGCATCACGGGGAGAATTCTGAGTTAGGTGCTGGGGTGTTGTTCCAGCTATGGAGTGATCCTTCTGCCATGAATGTCCTTTTTGTATGCTTTGAACTGACTTGTGAGACCACAGCCGAAGGGATCCTCACGCAGCAGAGCTGGGGTGCTGCCACCTAGTAGCACCTTGTAAACAAATGGATCAAATGGTGCAGATGTACTTTGTTCACTTGTCTTTTTAGAGCTCAGCTCTGCAAAGAAGGCTGGGCTATTTCCTCTTCTGAAGTGAAGCCTGCTGGCTGCCAGAGTAGGATGTTCTTTTCATTTTCCAGCAAATGCTGAGTGGTTTAATGTTTGGAATAAAACCAAGAGCTTATAACACAGGGTACAGCTAGTGCAGTTGTACTGGTGAACCTGGTTAATGCCTTGTTCAAACAGAGAGAAGCTGAAATAACTGTAAGAACATGTTAAGAATGTAGTACGTAAAAGTGTATGAAAATAGTTGCCACTTGCTGTGCTGTCCGTATACGTGGCCATGCTCGGTGCTGTGTGTCTCTGGTTCTTGTTTGTCTGTGGGCAAGCAGGGAAGCAACTCTTGTCTGCAGAATTCAGCACATGAGCAGAGGAGCCTTTAAAAAGTTCTTGCTTGCTGCCTGGCTTCTTTAGATGTCACAGTACAGATTCTTGTGCCTCTAGCCCTTCTGAAAATCTTTAACATTTCAGAAGAGGCAAGTCTCATAATACTGTCATCCTCAAGCTGATTTCTGTAGCTCTGTAGAGGAAACCTTCCAGGAGAACTTGAGGTAGATGGTAATAAAAAAAAAACCCACAGCACAGGGGGAGAATTCTACAGAGCATCTTGAAAAGTGCTAGTTTATCTTCTAGCTACATTGGAAGCCTTTTCTCTTTTTATTTTATATCCTGTTCTCAGGGATTGCTGGTTAATAATTCACATGTTCTGCAGTTACCAATTAAAGAAAAATTGAATTTGAAACAGCAGTAGGTTCAATTAAAATTGATTGATATTCCCAAATAAAATATATTTGGGAATCAGTTATTTCTTCCATTGCTCAGAAAGAGAGTTAAATTATTTAAAAAGTCATTTCTTTATGCATTTTTCTTTACATGAGCAAAAAATACCAATGGCTAATTACCATTTCTGAGGAATTAAACATTTTAATGCTCTAAAACTTGGGACTTGAAAACAAAAAAAGTGAACCAATTCAAGATGAAATAAATGTTACTTAGTCGGAGTGCATGCTTGAAGATGATGGCAGTCTTTACAGGAAAGCAGTCAAATTTTGTCAGAAATAAAATCTTTAGCTTGAATATGCAGTGTAGAATAGCTTGTTAGAATGTGCGCATCAGCAACAGAAATCATTAGACACAAATGGAGTGGAATTCTTGCTCAGTTACAAGGAGTGGAAAGCAAATCTGTTCTTTCCAGAGAGTCTTGATTTCCCTCCACCACCAGCAATCCTTACCAGCTGCATGAAGACCAAAAAGGTCTCTCAATTACGTGGTACATGGTATGCTTATTACTGGGTTGGGCTTACTTTTTCCAACCAAGTTGTGGTCCCTAATTGGCCTCAGTGTACCGAATTAGTCATTTTATGGCTATTTGCCCTGGACTATAGGAAAAGCGATGCTTATTTCTAAGAGGAAACTTGCAGAATTTCCTGTTTTGGTGAGAAGACACATAGTTAGCATGCACTGCTGTCCTGATAAACTTCTTACACTGCAATCACTTCTTTCAGAAAAGCTATATTAAGCAGGGAATGAATGGTTTTCATAACACAATTTACTTTTAAAAGGAAATGAGCTTTTCACCTATGGTAATATAATACAATGAAAACAGAAGCTTGGCTGTGTTAAAATGTCAGGAAAAATCGAAGTTTAAACTATATGGAATCTAAGCAGTCCATAGCAATGTTGACATCATTATCATTAGCTTTTTTTCCTTAGTGTCTTTCCTACTCATGAGGACCTTTGACTTCTCCTTCCATGAGCATAGCTTGATGCCTGCCTCATCTCTGGATGCCTTTTGTAGCTAGTACAAGTCTGTGGTATATTGCTGCTTGTACAGGCATGCAGTGATTGGCTGACAGCAGAAGTTCAGTCGTTCAGCATGGCTTCCTTCATACATGAAATAGTCTTCGGTGCATCCAACTGAATGTTTTCTAATTGCATCCAAAAGTTGGTGCAAGTATCTGGATGGCTTGAATAGACTGGTACACTGGTAGATAGGGATGGAGAACAGAACAGGCCCTTCATAATCCATGATGAGATGGTTTTGGACATGCTTGGAAAGCTGGACACTCACAAGTCCATGGGACCAGATGGACTGCACCTAGAGTGCTGAGGGAGTTGGCGGATGTGGTTGCCAAGCTGCTTTCCATCATCTTTCGACAGTCCTGCTAACAGGGAATGTCCTGGTTGACTGGAGACTGGCAAATGTGACTCCCATCTTTGAGAAGGGCCCGAAAGATGATCCTGGTAGCTATAGACCTATCAGTCTCACCTTGGTGCCAGGGAAGGTTATGGAATTCTCGAGAACCATCATGGATCAATTAAAGGTCAACCAGGGGATGAGGCCCAGTCAGCAGAGGTTCATGAATAGTAGATCCTGCTTGACAAACCTGATTTCGTTCTGTGACAAGGTGGCCCGCTTAGTGGATGAAGGTAAGGCTGTTGATGTGGTCTACCTGGACTTCAGTAAGGCCTTTGACACTGTCCGCCACAGCATCTTCATGGAGAAGCTGGCTGTGCATGGTTTGGGTAGGCATATGCTCTGCTGGGTGAAACACTGGCTGGATGGCTGGGCCCAGAGAGCTGTGGTCAATGGAGTTAAATCCAGTTGGTGGCCAGTCATGAGCGGTGTCCCCCAGGACTTGGTACTAGGGCCGCTCCTGTTCAACATCGTTATTAATGATCTTGATGAGGGGATTGAGTGCACCCTCAGTAAGTTTGCAGATGACACCAAGTTGGGAGGGAGTGTTGATCTGCCAGAGGGTAGAAAGGCACTACAGAGGGACCTGGATGGACTGGATTGAGGGGCCAAGTATGAGTTTCAATAAGGGAGAGTGTCGGGTCCTGCATTTTGGTCACAACAACCCCAGGCAACCCTACAGGCTTGTGGAGGAGTGGCTGGAAAGCTGCCTGATGGAAAGGGACCTTGGTGTGCTGACGGACAGTTGGCTGAATATGAGCCAGCAGTGTGCCCAGATGACAGGACAAGGGGAAATGGCCTCAAGTTGTTCCAAGGGAGGTTTAGGATGGATATCAGGAGAAACTTCTTTACAGAAAGGATGGTTAAGCACTGGAACAGGCTCCCCAGGGAGGTGGTTCAGTCACCATCCTTGAATGTGTTTAAAAACCATTTGGATGTGGTGCTCAGGGACATGATTTAGTGGTGGGTTGTTAGAGTTAGGGTAGTATGGTTAGGTTGTGGTTGGACTTGATGATCTTGAAGGTCTTTTCCAACCTG
>NC_034438.1:21460877-21463254 GCF_002078875.1 Numida meleagris
CCCCTTCCTCTTCCCCTTCCTCTTCCCCTTCCCCTTCCCCTTCCTTTTCTTTTCTTATTATTTTTTGTCTTTTATTAATGTGCTAGAGCTTTCTGAGTTAAATTTTAGAGACATGTTAGTCATAATCCTCCAGGTAAAAAAATAATTTTGGGAAATGTAAACATTTTGAATATTTGAATTTTACTGCATCAGTCGACAACTTTGATGAGGGGTAGTGTCCACGCTCAGCAAGTATGCTGATGATACAAAGCTGGGAGGAGTGGCTGATGTACTTCTGCTGCCATTCAGCAAGACCTGGACAGATTGGAGAGCTGGGCAGTAAGAAACCAGATGAGGTTTAACAAGAGCAAGTGTAGTCTTGCATCTGGGAAGGAATAACTGTGTGCATCAGTGCAGGCTGGGACATGACCTGCTGGAGAGGAGTTCTATGAGAAGGACCTGGGGGTCCTGGTGGATGACAGGTTGGCGATGAGCCAGCAGTGTGCCCTGGTGGACAAGAAGGCCATTGGGACCCTGGGGTGCATTAAAAGGAGTATGGCCAGCAGGTCAAGGGAGGTGATCCTCCCCCTCTACTCTGCCCTGGTCTGGCCTCACCTGGAGTATTGTGTCCAGTTCTGGGCTCCCCAGTACAAGAAAGACAGCGATCTCCTGGAGAGAGTCCAGCAGAGGGCCACAAAGATGATAAAGGACCTGGAGCATCTCCCCTGTGAGGAAAGGCCTGGGTCTGTTCAGCCTTGAGAAGAGAAGACTCAGAGGGGATCTTATTAATATTTATAAATATCTTAAGCGTGGGAGTCAAAGGGACGTGGCCAACCTCTTTTCAGTGGTCTATGGGGACATGACAAGGTGAAAAGGCTGTAAGCTTGAACATAGGAAGTTTCACACCAATATGCAAAGGAACTTCTTCACAGTGAGGGTGATGGAGCACTGGAACAGGCTGCCCAGGGAGGTTGTGGAGTCTCCTCTGGAGATATTCAGGAGCCACCTGGACGCCTACCTGTGCAACCTGTTGTTGGGAGCCTGCTTTGCAGGGGCTTGGACTCAATGATCTTTAGAAGTCCCTTCCAACCCCTAAAGTTCTGTGATTCTATGAATGGAGAGAAATATGAAATGTTACTTAAATGTTAATAATTTTTATTTACATTGCTTAATATTTGTACTTATTTATTTTAAAAAAGTTGGCCTGTGTTACAGGGTTGATAGGAATTTTAGGGAGGGTTTTTGCTTAAAAAGTTGTAGGAGACTTTTAACTTTTTCCAGGGATGCTGGCAGAAGACTTGTGTCTGGGAACAATTTCATTTTCCAAATGTAAATTGAGGGCAAGTTTGTTTTCTGTGTTTTGATACCTGAATTGCCATGCAGCTTTCTATATAATTAAACTGTTTTCTAAAGCAGTAAATTGTAAATATAAATTAGGTGTTTTTTTTCCTTTTAAATGAGATTTTCACTTCTGCAGGTCACTGCAGGAATAATGAATTTCCCTATAATACCACCAATATATAATACGCAACATCAGGCGTTAAGCATTTAAGGGTAACTCTGAATGTGAAAACAAATTTGTAGCTGTTTCGCCTGAAAACGAGCCAAATGTCATTCTTATCTGACTGCATTTAAAAAGGCAATCCTCACTACATAAGTCTGTTATGCTATTCCATTGAAAATGTTTCTTCAATCCAGCTACCTAATGAATCACCTCTGTATTCTAGATCAGGAGTGAAGTCAGTATTTCATCCTGAGGTGCTCTGTGTGCTTTGGAATACTGCAGAGTGATAGCTGTATGTTTACATCCCCACAGTAATCGTCACATTCTGTACTTGATCAACAGCAAACGTCAGTCATTCAGATAGCATTGATATGGGATCTCACAACCTGTGTTTTGGCAGCATTTAACAAGTGGAGAACAGAAACCATTCTCTATGGTGATAGGGGCTAAAGGGACCAGAGAGCTACATCCAATAATCTTGCATCATTTATGTGACACGTAAGTAGTGAATCCAAGGAAAAGTGTAGGTTCTGCTGCACAGGAAGGCTGATGAGCTAATTGTTTTGTCTGCTATGTTAATACAATTATCAGTATATGAATTTTTTTGCTTATGCCGTACTTCGTAGTGTGTACAAGATGGACTTCTAAGTTGCTAGTGAAACTTTAAATTGACTTTTTTTCATAATATATTTTTAAGTCTGTTAAGGAACAAATTTCACTTTAAAAGTGCAGCTCACTTCAGATTATTACAATAGGCATTTTTGTCTTAGCTGCAAACATGTTGTACCATTGCCATGTGTTAGTTAGGCATTCAGTAACGAGTATTCAATCATAGAATCATAGAATCATAGAACGGCTTGGGCTGAAAAGGACCTCAAAGATCATCGAGTCTCA
>NC_034438.1:21465029-21470787 GCF_002078875.1 Numida meleagris
TCTTGTTATTTTTCACATCCCTAGCCAAGTTCAGCTCTACCTGCGCCTTGGCTTTTCTGATCCTATCTCTACACATGCGGACAACAGCCCTATATTCCTCACAGGATACACAACCCTGCTTCCACTTCACATACATTTCTCTCTTTTCCCTCAGTTTAAGCTGCAGATCCTTGCTCAGCCATTGTGGTTTTTCTGCAGGAGCTAGCTATGTGTCTTCAAATAACTATGCTTAGTTGTCTTCAAAGTGAAATATAATTGTTGGTAGTTGTCTTTATGGAAAACTTTTAAACATCTGAAAGGAGGAAAATGAAATTATTGAATACAGTATATGTCGTCTTTGTACCGGTTTTGTTTATGTGGTTTATTGTTAGTACATTAGATAGAAAAAGAGATATTTCAGAGTCTTTTCCAAGCCTTACTTTAGGGTTATGGCCTCATCTAAGAGTTTTTCTCATTGCTTATGTTCTGCATCTCAGTACTGTAAGGTAAATTAGTTACCCAAGAGTATGCAGCTACCATAAAAAAATGTTACTTATTAGCTTGAAAGAGTTTATTGAGAAGTAGTTGGTATTTGAATAAGTTGTATGTAACCAAAGAGCATAAAAAGCCTTTAGCTGGAAGGTCCTGCTAGCTTTCAGTGTTTTCTTAGATCACCCCAGGTGTTTTTTCCTTCCAGTACTCTGGTGCTTACTTTCTGTTTCTGCATTCCTCATGTGTTTATGTGAACAACAATTCTGCAGGCTGAGAATCGGAATGTGTTGTTTTAGTTACAGATCAGTCTTTAGCGAAGTTTTCAAGAGCTGTCTGTGCTAAGCCTTGGCTGAATGACAAGAGAGATTGAGGAGCGGCAGGCTGGGCAGCGTGACCAGGGAAGGTACTGTCTGGCCTGGTGTCTTTTTCTCTGTCATTTTCTGTTTTCTTGCTGCTCCCATGGGTCTGCTCTCTTCATGCTGCATCAGCTATGCTGTCTTCATGTTCCTTGACACGGGCAGGAAATGCACATTTTCTCATAAGGCTGAGCAATAGGAAGAGGGCAAGCTGGGAAAAGACATGATTTATACAGAACAGTTTCAGTTGTTCCCCTACGCCCCGCTTTCCGCTTCTGATCGTGGGACAGGGAGAGATGATATTTTCTGAAAGGCTTCATAATAACTGAAGTGGAATGGTCCTTGTGCTGCCCAAGAACATGATACACCTGCAGCCACTGTTCAGAACGTGCAAATAAATTACTTTGTAGTGCAGCCACTGCATGTAACAAAGTGCATTGAGATGAATTATTGTGGGCAGCATAAAAACAGTTCAATTTGAAAGTGACCATTAAATGTTGTTCTCGTGAAACTAAGCGAAGATAACTGACTTTGTTCAAAATGTATGTGTGGGTCTATGGTATACACAAATTTTATAAAACTGAAACAGTTTTAAGGATGTGTAAGGGTAACCCAGATGTATTAGGTGTGTATTAGATGCGGGAGAAGACAGGCTCTATCCTGCTGCTCCGTACAGCTATTCTCTGGAGACTGAGAGGAGATGAGGTGCTGTAGTTGGTGTGGGTTTTTTTTGTTTTTTTGTTTTTTTTTTTCTAACTAACTGTTGGCTGTCTAAACAACAACAAAAAGTCTTGTTGTCCCTTCCTGTTACATTACATGGTTTCTGACTTGTGCTGGGAAAAAGTCTGTTGTGACCAAGGATTACTGCATGTCCTGTTAATAGCATCTCTGGGAAGTGAGAGGGCTCCTGTGACTGCCTCTCTGGCCCAGACCTCCATGCTTCCCTACGCTGGCTCCAGGGCTTCAGCCATGTCCCTGGGTGTGACGTATGGATATCCTTTGTGCAGCCGTCCTGCCGCCTGGTGCCTCCTCACTGGGCAATAAATGGCTGAGGCTTGGCAGAAGGCTTCTGATGTGATCCCTCACTGCTGCTTTGCAGTGTGGTATCTTGCCTGTTAAGCCTTGCATTTTACCCACCTTTTTAGACAAAAGAACCTGTCATTTGATGAAGAGGACTAATTCTTGAATGAGCAAGTGATTTGGTTTTGAGCTCCCCTTTTGAGAGTCAAAAGCATGTTTTTATGTAACGTTCTAGTACTTAACCTCCTAGTTCCTTCCATTAAGTAATAGATCTGTTTTACCGTAGAGTAGAATAGTAGAATCCTTAGAGTTGGAAGGGACCTCTGAAGGCATGCAATGAACAAGAACATGCACAGCTTGATCAGGTTGCTCAGAGCCTAATCCTGCCTGGCCTTGAAAGTCTCCAGGGATGTGGCATTCACCATATCTCTGGGCAACCTGCTCCGGTGCCTCACCACCCTCACTGTAAAAGATTTTTTCCTTATATCCAACCTAAATCTACCCTCTTTAAGTTTGAAACCATTTCCCCTTGTCCTGTCTCAACAGACCCTGCTTAAGTCCCATTCTTTCCTGTAGCTTCCCTTTAGAACTGAAAGGCCGCTCTCAGGTCTACCTTGTCCCTTCTCCAGGCTGAACAGCCCCAGCTCTCTCAGCCTGTCCTCCTAGAGGAGATGTTCAATTCCTTGGATCATTTTTGTGGCCCTCCTCTGGACATGCTCCAAGAGGTCTGTGTCGCTCCTGTACTGATGACTTCACATCTGGACGCAGCACTCCAGGTGAGGCCTCAGCAGCACAGAGCAGAGGGGCAGGATCACTTCTCTTGACCTGCTGGCCACGCTTCTTTAGATGCAGCCCAGGATGCGGTTGGCTTTCTGGGCTGCAAGTGCATGCTGCTCGCTCATGAGTAAATTTTTATGTCCTCTCTGTTTATACACACATGACAAAATAGTTTGACAGCAAAGACTACAATCTGAGAATAATATGGTAAGTTGTTTTTTTATTCTTATTTCAAAGGTGTTCCAGATAAAGGGATAATGAAAAATAACTTCTTTTCCAGGCTTGTGGTCATCTTATTAAATTGTTGTATTTCACTATTAGAGAATCTTTTTACTGAAACTATATTTGTTAATTTTCTCTCTGGCTTTCGCTAAAGTTTTGCCTTCTAGTTACTATGATCAAATCCTAAATAGAATTAATGAATTATTCATAGATTGCCCTGAAAGTAGAAAATGAGAGAGAAGGGTGGAGAAAGCAACTTTATAATGTCTCTCTCCGTATTTAGCTCAAAGTCACAGTTTAAGTCTTTCAAACTAAATACTAGAAATTCAGTTTCCGTGATAATACATTTATATTTCCCACTGAGATAACTGAGTTCATAGAGTGTTATCTGCAAAGCAGTAGATCTACTTCTAAGTTACTGTTAAAGAAAGCTAAACATTTGTTAGCTTCAGGCACTTCCACTGTATTTGTGCTTAGTTGCCATTTTAAGCACATTAAAGAATGCCAGTATCAGGAGTCACCAGTTTTATTCAAACAGTTGCAAATGGTTGATTCTTCCATATTTGTTTAAAAGTGGGCAAAATGACCCTTACTAACGTGGTCAGTGCTCAGGGTCATGCTTGTCAGCTGAATAAACATGGAAAGCAAAATATATTTAATCTCCTACTGGCTTTTCTCGGAATTTGGGAGGGGATGCCGCACTGCTTATTCCGAAGCAAAGTAGGTCATCTCTCTTGATTTGAACAATCCTTTTTCTTTTCCATAGCTTCCATATTACTAACAAATCATGAACCTGAAAATTGAATTAAGCACTGGATTTCCTATTAGTTGTGCAATGAGCTTAAGTCTGCAAAAGCTCTGCCTTCTGAATTTGTCTTGTAATCTAGTACCACTGTTCCAGTTAATAAAAAGTTAAAATACTTCAAAGTCATAAATTCCTGTGGCTTTTAAAATCAGATCTCACTTGCAGAAGTAAACCAGGAGATCAAAGAGAACTGTCATACATTGATCTTTCTTTCTAAGGCTCTGCTTTTATAAATCCATAATGTTATGGAATGGCAAATGCAAAGCAAAATGTATCCCCTAGATGCACATTAGTTTCAATTGTGCTAGTAACAGTGGTTTTAAATTTGCTATCTCTCTGTGATTCATTGCCAGCAAAGGTATGATTTTCTTTCACTCTTAATTCATTCTTGTTCAGTATGTGTAGCTGCATATTTGGTTGTATACATATATAATTAAAATCCCCCTTTGCTAACAAAATAATTACAAAATATAAATATATTTTAAGGAAAATCAGGAGAGGTATGAACTCTGAAATCCAAACCTTTATGGTTTTTTCTTTTCATGCATGAAAAATTTCTGTTTTTACACATTGTACATGTATGAGGGAGTAGGTAATGGCTGATTAAATGCAACTGGCTTAAGCTACTAGTGTGGCCATGTTTTCAAATAATGAATAGCTATGCTATTTCTGTGTTTAAAAGTCAGAACTCTCAGTGTAACAGTGAAGATTTGCTAATATGCTTGAACCTCATGCAGAAGTCTGGGTCATTTTTAGGAGGTTCGTGATGTAAATTGTTATCTTTCTTTAGTGTGTGTGAAGCTTAGCTGCTTCCCGGGACTTTGTGTCTTAAATTGGAACCCAGTAAATGTTAGATCTGAAATAAGTGGATGTTGATTAAAGTAGGTTGAAAACTATTTTATGAAATTTCTGTGTTTAGTATTATTCTGCTTTATGCTGTACAATAACGTGTAGTGCTGATTCTTTTTGATTTTTTTTAATGTAATCATTTCTTTGCTAATCTCATTTCTGTCTCTCTGTGTAAGACCACAGAATGTAATTTCTTAAGTAGAAAGATGTCTTGTGAATTTTGAAAGTGGCTTTTTTGTTGTTTTGTGTGAGGCTTTACCATCAACTGTATTTTGAGTTTAATATTATATGTTTGCAACTGCCTAAATAAGTACCAGAGTAATATCACCTTGGGCATTTCATATTTTGTGCAGTAGCTCTTAAAACTCTGTGAGACTGAACTAAAATTTTGAGTGCTGGTGAAAGAATGACAGCTTTTTGCAGCTTGAAAAGAGAGAGGTTTTGAAGGATGGAAGAAAATTGTGTGCAAGTTTGTCTGATCTTTTTTTACTGAGACAAAGCACTTTATCCTCACTGAAGTACTCCAGCCTCATATCCTGCAAAGAACATTTTCTGTTTTCCTCTTTGATGCTTTATACCTTTGCAGGTGCTTGCCCTCCCCAGGCGTCTGCACATTTCAGTATATGTGCTGTTAACACAGAACCCTTCAAAAATAGGAGCAATATAAATTGTAAATTACCTCTGCAACCCCAGCGGTATTGTCTGACCCACTGACTCTTGCCCTCAGCTCCAGCAATTTCAAGGCAATACTGTGGCTCATGAGCACTGGCTCTTACAGTTTAATGCCAATGGGCAGTTAAAAATATGATGAGAAATCTCAACCCGTGAGCTAAGTAAGGATGGAGATCTTTCACCAATTACTATTAAGGGCAAAACAGACTCAGTGTAAGGGAGATAAATGTAATGTATTGCCTATTGCTTGCAGACTAGAGCAGTGCGAAGTAAAAGCAAATTAAGACCTCCTTTTTCACTACCCATTCATCCCCCCGAGCCATGCAGGAGAGCTGGGAAGGAATGGAGGCTGCGGCCAGTCCGTAACGCTTCCTCTCTGCTGCTCCTCGTGGGCAGTCTCTGCGCTGCTCCGCGTGGGTCCGTCCCACGGGATGCCGTCCTGTCCCAGCTGATCCTGTGTGGGTTTCCCACCGGCCGCAACTCTGCAGGCACTGCTCCACACGGCTCCGTACCACGGGGCCCACCCTCAGGAGCAGCTCCGGCACTGTCCCCACGGGCGGCAGCTGCCCCAGCCCTCCTGCCCCAC
>NC_034438.1:21470921-21552043 GCF_002078875.1 Numida meleagris
GCCCGGGAGATCTGCTCCGTGCGGTGCCCGTGGGCTGCAGGGGACAGCCTGGTTCTCCGTGGGCCTCTCCTGGGCTGCAGGGAGCTGCTGCTCCGTGCCCGGAGCACCTCCTGCACTGACCTTGGTGCCTGCAGGGCTGCTTCTCTCACATTTCCCACTCCTCTCTCCTAGCTGCTGTGCCATAGAGCTTTTCCCCTTTCTTAGATCCTATTTCACAGAGACACAGCCAGTGCTGGAGCTGGCTCTTATCTGCCATGGGGCACCTGCTGTATTCTGCTTAGAGAAGCCACCTCTTTACCTTCCCTGCTGCCAAAACTTTGCCACACAAACCCAATACAAGGCATATATTCCTGTCATAAGATTCCTAGATATTTGTCTGTCTGATTCTTTACTGCATTAGACTGAAGTCAAATGGGAAAGAATGGGAAGAAGTTTCCTTATTTTGGCAGTGAAGGTCCTAATAAATGTGTAGTGGTGTTTCGTTATGCTGATCTCTTCTGAGAGCATTCTGAGAATGCTGCTGTGGTAACTCATATGCACTGTGTGCTTTTATACACAAATTGCAGTAGCTCTGTGTCATCCACGCGTTGTGGGCTTTTTTTCTTCTGTAAGGCTTTGAGCTTGAATTGATGTGAGCAGATGACTTTGATTCACCTGAAAACCAAGAAGCTTAGGCCTGACTCATGAAAGATCTTGACAGTTATTAGCAAAAAGGAAACAGCAGCTTCTCTGCTATACTTTTTAAACTAGCTTCTATTAAGGGTAGGATAGGAACTATTATGAAATTCATTTTAGGTAATGCAAAGGAGGGAGCCATGGAAACCTTCCTCAGAAAGGTTTCTCTCTCATACTTGAATGCAGTGCCTCAGACTGTAAACAAGAGATCAAATGATAGCAAGTTAAGTGTTAGAATTTACAGTTTATCTGGGAAAAAAATGTTTTTTTTTATTTGCATGTTACAGATATGAGATAGCTTATTAGTCCCAATTCAGTGCTTTTTTTATGCTCATTTTTCTGATTTCTGAACCTGTACCTATAAACCACTGGCACAATTCATGCTTGTATGATGGTAGAACTGATGCAGGGCCTTGTTACTAAACTGACATACCTGATCAATATATTAATGATGGTAACATGAAGGTGTAAAAAATTCTCAAGCCCTACAGTACTGCTTTTTGGTTAGTGGTGTTCGTAACAGTAAAGTTTGGTCTGTTTGAAAAGCTGTACTTTGTGTGCCTAACGGAAAACATAAAATTGCTGCCTGGGCCATTTCTTAATGAATGAAGCCTTGAGCCTTGTGGTTTCAGAACTGATGTGGGCCTAGGAGGTAAGTTGACCCCAGAATATACTGTTTAGCTAATACGAAAGTGAAGAGTGCAGTGGTTCTGTTGAAAACCAGCTCTAAAAATGGAGCTTACATTGTATTAGGTATCAGAAGAGTAAACACTTAGTATCCTTTAACCAAGGACATCCTGGAACCAGTAGGCCTTGAAGAGGACATTAATCAGAATGCTTTGAGGATATTGCCAATTTGGCAAGGAAACTCAAGGTCCATATATCCTTAGATGAATTACCTTCTATAACACAAAAATCACACCCGTAGGTCAGCAACACTCCTGCCCAAGTGAAGACCCCTCCCATGAGCTGTGTGGTATGGAAGGATAGAGTCAGTAATATTATAAACGTATGTAAATTAGTAACCAATCATCCTGAAGTGGATGGACTGGAAAATTATTAAGTTTGTAACTTTTGTATATAAATATAGTGCATATAGTTCTGTTTGGTGTGCTTGATTTGTGAGAAGCCACTGAGCACCCAGGTTTGCACAAACCTGAAGTAAGTAAATAGTCTCTCATGAGTGTGTTATTATTGACCTGTTTCACACTGAAGTGATGAAGTTTCTTTCCAGACAGCAGTTCCTCTTCTGTAGAGAAACTTCAGGGGATCCGTCTCAAAAGTGGGTTTTGGATGGAAAGTAGGAGAAAAGATTGGAGCAAGAATAAAGTTTAAGAAGCTACTGTTTATGCTGTCCCCTTGCAAACTTTTTCCTGAGGTTTCTTTTGAGTTGGATTTAGGACTTTGACGGCAAAAGGAAAAAAGGAATACCTTAAATGTAATGGAAAGAAGTTTTTCAGATTTTAAGGATCTTCTTTTCATATTCCAAAGCATACAAAAAAGTTTTACTTCCTTTGATAACTGTATTATCTTTCTCCTACTATGAATTTCAGCTTTCCCTGACACAATCTTCTGAAGGCAGTTCATGAGATCGCTGATGCTAATGTAGGACCTGAAAGCACCTAGAATGGCTTCTTCCTATTTGTGCTAAATGTCTTTTCTCTGGTGGGGATGTGGATGGATCCCTCAAAGAGCTGGTTGAGCCAGTCCATCTGAGGATGAGACTGTGCCTCTCTTGATCCAGATCTCTGACACACATCTTACAGTGCAGACTACTTCTAAGGTTAAATGTTAGCTTGAGATAGGAAAAGACAAGAAACTGAGTGAGCATTTTATCCACAAGCTAGTGGCTCTGTGAAAGCTTTGTTGCTAAGTTTAATGCAAACAGTCAGATGGTCAGGCATTGTGTGAGATTCTGTCAACGTTTCATCTCAACAAGTAATTGCTTTTCTGACCAGACAATCTGCTGATTTATTGAACTGTTCTTGCAGTAATGATATTAACTCCACTTCCTGCTGTGTGAAGACACATGCTTTCTGTCTTTCTGGCTGGCAGATACCGCACCTTCTCTGTGTATCATATTGAACGTTGTCCTGGGACAACACAGTCTGTTTCTGAAGATTTCTAGAACTTTGGTTAAATGAGCACAATGGAAAAGAAATCTGGGATTACATGATATTTTGTTTCTTATTATAAAATAATCAAGTTCAACTGTCACCTAACACTACCATGTGCACCACTAACCCATGTGCCTAAGCACCACATCAACACATCTCTTAAATGTGTGCTAGGATGGTAGCTCCACCGCATCTCTGGTCAGCCTGTTCCAGTGCCTAACTGCAGTTTCTGTGAAGAAATTTTTCCAATCTAAACCTCCCCATACCATGTGAGGTTTGTTGCTTCATGTCTATCACTTGTCACTGAATAAAGAGACAGAACCAACAGAATCGTAGGGTTTGGAGGGACCTCTGGAGATCATCTTGTCCAGCTTTTCTGCTAAAGCAGGTTCCCACCCTGCTGCACTCCCATGCATATTGTTTCATGTTCTTCTTTCTTGATCTTCTGATATGCAACTTACATGAGATGTGAAGCTGTAGCTGAGGCTTTTGAATTTGACAGCCTTTATATGAGGCATGAACAAATGTGACTGTCACACTCTGGGTCTTGCTTGGCTGCCCATGGTTCTGTACCTTTTCATCTGCAAAAGGCACAGCAGCAGTATCACTGGGGAGATAATTCCTTAGGGGAATGCAGGCTGCCTGCCTAAACAAAAAGGACAATTTTTTTGTGGTTTTGTTTCTGATTAAATAGATGCACTAATTGCACTAGTTCCAGTGTAATTTCAAAACAAGAACATACATGCAAGCTGCTTGTCTTCCGATGGGAAGGTTTGCCAAAGTTGATTTCCCTTTTTATTGTCTTTGGTCAACATAGTGTGTCCTTCTTGTAAGAAAGATTCGTGGCTCCCATATTCTCTGAATTGGTTGGAGCCCTAAGCATTGTTGGGAAGTGGGTGTCATGTTGACTAGAACCTAAACAAGGTTCCTTAGTTTGAGACATTTGTCAAAAAAAAAAAAAAAAAAAGGACCTTCAGATGTCTATGTCTGGAATCATTGCCTTCCAAGGAAAGAGTGTGCTGCAGGATTGTTTCGTGGAGCTGTCTATTTCATGGAGCTCTCTACTGAGTACCTTTGATAATGTATGTAGCTGGTCTGTTTTTTGGGAAAACCAAATATTAAAGCTAAGCTTGGCCTTTATTCTACTGAAATTACATACTCAAACGTTATTATTATTTTTAACATTAAAAATACAGTCTTTCTTTTCCAAATGGGCCTTATCTTGGAAACCACTAACTAGTGTATGTAAGTAAGGAAACATTTCATCCTTAGCCATAGGAAGCTTAGTGAATTGTAGGCTAGTTTTGTGATTCAAAGTTGTTTGCTCTTCCTTCTGTGTGCTACTCATTCAGGTTGGCCATTGCCATTTGTTTTCTGAAGCTGCTGTGGAAATAATGACAAGGTCACTGAGAAAACGGCATTTGTGTATCTCAGTTGCTCTGGGTTTTCCTTTACAACTTTTATTAGGTCTTCATTTTAAACTGCAAGATGCGAGCATGCGTCTCAGTGAAACAAGTAATTCTGAAGAATTGGTACAACTACTGATTCTGTATATACTAGAGGATAGGACCCTGTTGGCTGTTTTTCCTCACTTGGAAGTTTATTAGTGAAGCATATTGTGCTGTTTAGGATCATATTTTTGGGAGAGTACTTTCTTGAGCAGTGAGTGTTAAAGGAAAAACCATTGTGTTGAAACGGATTGTCTAATAGACAAAATGATTGAAAAAATGCTGTAAAAATATTATTCCTGTTATTTTTACATACTGCTTCAACAGCCAAGTAATTAAACTGGAACTTGATTTTCCTTGGTACTGGCCTTACCTCTTACTTTGTGCTGTGGTTTAACCTGCCAGGCAGCTCAGCTGTTTCCTTTGAGGAGACAACTGGGGGAAAAGAAAACCTGAAGTAAAACTTGTGAGTAGAGATAAAAACTATTTACTATAAGGCAGAAAAGGAAGAGTGAAATAATAGCGATGATAATCTCTCTTTGTCTCTCTGTCTGTCTCTGTTTACCTAGTGAGTGATGCACACACCTGCCAAGTGATGCTCAGCCAGTCCCTGAACAGAGGCTGCCCCCCGGCCAATTCCCCTCAGTTTTATAGTTTTATGGTATGGAATTTCCCTTTGGCCAGTTTGAGTCAGCTGTCCTGGTTCTGTCCCGCTCCGAGACTCTTGCTGACAGGACAGTTTGAGAAGCTGAGGAGCTGAAATATCCTTATGCAGCAGTGCTCAGTAACAGCTAAAACATTGGTGTGTTATCAGCATTGTTTTTCTTTTAAAGCCAAAGCATAGCATCATACCAGGCACTGTGAAGACAATAACCCTGCCCCAGCTGAAACTAGAACACTGTTACAAGATGTAGAGAGTTGAAGTTGTCTCTTTGTAAAAGTGAAGGGTAGTTTTGTTTGAGTGCGGGATGCACTGACTCCAGTGCTGCAGAGTTCTTCTCAGAAGTAGAGCCTGGTCTCAAGATGACTCAACATTTTTCTTTTTTTAGGCAATAGTTTTATTGAATAACTTTTACATTTGGTATTAAAAATACCTAGTTAATAGAGCAGGTGAACATTACTGAAAAGCCCAGATGAACTCCCACAGTGGTACATAGTCATACAAATAATAAATGTCAAAGATTTAAGCGCTGCACATTTTACCTTGTGGACCCTTGTTAGTATGGCTTGGCAAAAATATTTTATTTGCAACTTAGGCTATGATTTCCTGGGTTGAAATGTGCTACCTCTCTCAGTAAGATCAGCTAAAATTAGGTGAGATAGTAATATAGGCAATACAAATGTTTCTGAATGAGGCTTTTTGTATGTATGGATGAAGCTAATGAAATGTCCTGTTTTTTATATTAAATACTGTAAAATATTTCTCCCTGAGCTAGAGAAAGCCTGAAAAATCAGACTTGAAAGAAGATGCACTGGGCCTCTTTTTTATGTGTAACAGTAACTGCATGTTCTAATCTCCTTCATTCTTTATATTATTTTTCAGTTTTTATATGTGGAGAAAATAAACTCAAGTGTCTCACTCTCAGAGAAGAACTTAAGATACACTTGGCTTGCTAGGGGAACTTGCACACTTGGACCGTATCTAAGAGAACAAACTGATTTCCTATTTAGAAAATGTACACGACCTGTCATTTAAATTTAGATGATAGGTTTGGAAATCCAGATATACTTTAAAATGCAGTCTGTGTTTCTCTGGTACATGTGGCATATGGCTGATACTAGCGTGTCAGCTACTTGATTGTGAATGGTTGGTTTCCGTACAAGTTTGATTCTGACTCTTATGGCGTTAGATTTCTCACCCCTTGCAGTGGTTTTGAGTGCTTTGGAATTAAACCTTCCTTTCCAAATTTCTGCTATTCTTTTAGGAATCTAAATTCTCTAAAAGCAGACAAATTGTAAACTGTAGGAATGGACCTTTGCATCCTAAAAGCTAGAGATTTTTAACTTTTAACATGGTAAAAGTACTTCTGTAGTTCAAAGTTGTGAAGTGTGAAGACCAGTGTGACCACAATGCAGCCTCTGTCTGATCTCTTGAGATTGGACAGATTAAAAGATTGAGTGTCATGTAGAGTTTTTAGCATTAACTGAGACAATATCTGTTTTGTGAAAGACGCAGTGTCCCATTGTTTTGAATGACCCCTGAGTATGTGGTTTGCTGCTTGATGTGAGAAGCTGATTTCCAAGTCAGTTAAGAGATGCCATGTCTTAAAGACAGCATGGATTAATATGAATCATCGTAGACTCTGGAAACCAAGGGGGATGTATTTTGGTTATCCTGATTTTGAATGTGCTCCTGTTCAGAAAGTTTAAGAAAGCCAAAATAGAATTAAGACTCAGGTCCTGTGAAACACTGTGGGCAGAACTATATATATTTATTTTTAATCATGCTGGTTTACATTAATAATACATGATTAGAAAAAAACTTCTAATTTGGACATGTTGCAGGTAGTATAAAACTTGTGTACGAAGCTGTATGCTCTAGACATTTCAATGAGATCCACTGTGATATTGAAATCGTCAACTGCTACAACTATTAGGCAAACAGCCCTTCTAATTTAGAGAGCACTAAGTCATACTGAACATTTGAGAAAGAGTATGTAAACATCTGTGTTGATATGATCTATAAATGAAATTCTGAAAGCCATGCAAGTAAATCTTTTGCTGTTAATTTTAGTTTTTCTATATGGGGCTGAAGAAACCAGATTAGTTCTAGACTGTGCTGTTTGTAAAGACAAGGGCAGTTGTTTTCATCTTCTGCATCTATCTGGTTTATGCTCTTCTGTGTGTACGTACTGATGCATGTATTCTTTCAGTTACAATGTGTGATGCATACCACTATCATTCTCCTGTCTAATGAGGAGTAGTACAGGATTTTTTTTATTTAAGTAGGGATCTTTCATTCTTCTATTCATCTGCGTTATTGTGTTAAATAACAACTTGTGTAAATGGAGAAGCCTGCATAAAGAGGCCAGGATGAGTGAAGTCTACTGTAAGTTTTACAAAGAGAATATTTAGGATGTATGGGCAGTTACTTGCGTGAGTTGCAGAAAAGATTAAATAGAAGGCTGGAATGTTTCAAACCATCCTGAACCACATTTCTGATTACATTCTCATTTTATCTTTTTTTTTTCCCCCTAATTGTGATATTTCTTGAGTTTCTCAAGTTTAAAAACAAAACAAAACTACCTTCCTTGAGCCATACAGTGTTAATAAACACTTCTGGTAATGATAGACGTGGGTAAATTGTGTGAAACTGACAAATGGCAGATGGCAGTAGAAGTGAAATGCAGTGGAGGCAGTTAAAATTACCAACACAGTTCTTGACTATTGTCCTCAACTACAAATCTCTGCTGAATGCAAATTGGGTTGTCCTCTCCCTGCCCCTGTATATGCTTGCCCTTCTGATATTTTTTTTGCTAATTGTGTTGGTGAGGCTAGAAGAGAAGCATTTGAATTCTGTACTGTATGCCTAGGGTACAACTATAAAGCTATCAGATGCCTTATTCTAGTTTGCTTTCGAAACAGTTCGGGAAAAGGATTTTTTTAGTGGAAGCTATTGTTCTATAACTGCACATGGTATCCTAGTGCTGAATGGGAAAAAAAGAGATCAAAAAGCCCTTGTCTCCAAGGTCTCTTGTGGTGAGGCTGCATTATTTAAAAACTTAGAAACGCGTTAAAGGCAAACTCAGGGAAAAACCTGCATTTTCTAGAGCGGTGTCTGCTGCTTTCTAAGATTAATTAAAAAATATGAGGAGATGCACCTGCTTGTAATTACTAATTTGTGCTCAGTGCACACACACACATCATTTATACATTGGTCAAGTAAAGCATTTCTTTTCAAAATCAGACTGTAAATTAACAATGCAGTCCTTTCACATAAATAATCTTGCTTTCATCTTGCATTGATTTATGGATCAGCTTCAGCTCTATTACATGCTGAGAACCTTTTACTCCAAGCTCGTTTCATCATGAGTTTCTCTCTTTTGTTTTGTACCTGCCTTGCATAAATGTGTTGTCATTCCTTTTGATATGTCGTTCTTCATAGAAGTGATTCTGAATTTGAAGCTTTATAGGGCCAAATGGATTATTTATTATTTTAGTGGTCTAAATAAGGATTAATAAATTTAGATTATTTTTTCTTATGGTGTGTAACAGTTCTGGCTCCTGTTTTTAAAAACTGGGTTGTATGTGAATTGCAGTAGCTGGAAAACTCAGCCTCAAATTGTGCTTGGTAGTGCCTATTAGAAAGGTGCAATAGGAAGGTGTTTTCCATTAGTCAGAGGAGTAGGTTAATGAACAGGAAATGCATAAGTCACTGAGTAGTCCCTCAAATGCTGTTTTCTGGTGGAGAAGCTCTTGCTGCACTTGAGACTGCAGTTGTTCAGAGTGGCCAATCAAGCTGAGCCAGTCAGTGGAATGAGGAATGTTTCGCCTTGCATTTTTTTTCTAATTTCAGTGTAACAGCGAAAAGTGAGACCTAATTGAGCATGGATAGTGCAGATAGACTTGAATAAACAATTAGTTTTCTGAAGCCTCCAATGCGATAGAATAAATGAAACCTTTATAGGTAGTCCCGGAGCTCATTGGTGGGTGTGAATGGAAATAGATTTTATAAAGAACGAAACTGCTTTCACTTTATTAGTATTCATGGTATTAAAAAAAAAAAAAAGAAAAAACATTCTTTCCAGAGTTATAGTCTCCTCTGAATTATTTTTTTCATGAAACGAATGATGGTGGTGTCAACAGCTGATGAAGATGAATAGGCCTTTTTCTTATGTATTTCAATTTTTTTTTTATTTTTGCAATTGAAAGTGACTTTGAAGGCTAGTTTGACTAAATTTTCATCCTCCTAGTTAAACATGCAGGAAAGATCTTTCTAAAAAATCTGTCTATGAGCAGCAGCATTGAAAATGTTTAATATAAGATGTGTCTGTGGATGCCTGCACACATGCAGAGTATAAATACACATTTCCTTACATTTGTCATGGCTTTCTTGTGCTATGAAAAGGATCATTAAAATAATTAAGGGTGAAGATTTTGCCAGTGGTGTCTAAAAATATCAAAGCCCTTTCCTACTTTCTATAAGCTAATATTTTCTTTCATTGAGAAATTAAAAATATGTGTCTGGTTGGATAATTTTCTGTACAGCAGAGCATAGTGCACAGCATTGCTAATGCTGGTGATATCTGTGCATATGAAAGTAAGAAAATGAGTACAGCCACAGAATATTGAAGAACAAAAATTCTCAAAAAAAATAGGGGAAGTTTTATTCAAGAGAAAATGAGAAAATAATACTGTTAGTCATGTAATATGCATGTGCAGGGGATGCACAGTACTGATCACTTGTTGCGAGTTGATTCCCTGTATTTCTGCTACAAGCTGGGTTGTGTGTCCTCTTCCACTTCCTAGTAGTGGATGAATCAGTGAAAAGAGAACAGCTCTCCTGAGATATGTGCTTTGTGTTGTGAAGATATGATTTTGCCATACCACACCTGCCTGAGATGCTCACCTCTGTCCTTGGCCTCTGTGCTTTGCTGGAAGGAGCGGAAGGGTTGCTGAAGTGCCTGTGCTGACGATGAAGCCTTAAACCCACAGCATCTTGTCGTTCTTCAGATGCTGCTGTGTGCCTGGGTTTTTTTTTAATGTTTCCATTTGCAGATGTTGCAGCTCCTTGCTAGGCCTTTGCAGGAGGCCAGTGTGGCAGTGGTCTCTGGCAGTGCTTCCCAGCGCCACTAAATGCTTTTTCCTGCCAAGGTGTCCAGTGGGATGGGACAGGAAGGGTGTATCCTTCCTGCTGAAAGGCAGTGGCATGCCCTGCTGCACACTGGGGCAGCAAAGGGCTGTTGTCTTTTGTCAGATCCCTCGAAGCTGTGGAAGTGTGGGTGAAGTTTCAGCTCAGAAGAGCCATATCCCTGACAGAAAGGAGGATTTCTTCTGTGCATTACTTGTACAGCAGAACTGAACAGACCACACAGATGTCTCTGACACTGCTCTCTGCTTCTGTGTTCCTATGATCATGCCATCAATCCAGTTTCCTTAGAGTCTGGAATGTCAGGCCTGGTCCCCCTCTGCTCAGCCCGGTACAGCCTGGTACTCTGCTGTGGCCCTGTGCCGGCCCCTGCGCCACATGTTGATGTGTCTTGCCCTTCAAGTCTGCCTTAGGTAGGAAGGGATCGTGGTTTTGTTGAACATGAAGGCCTTCATACAGCATGCACCTTCCTGAGATGATGCCATTATGAGTGTTGCATTAAAGAGAGTCATGGTGCGACCAGCCTTTAAAATGTCCTATGTGAGGCTTTTTAACCAGGAGCAGAGCTGCATTTATGTATGTTTATTTCAAACTCCTCAGCTCTTGCTGTAGAGACTTACAAGAGACTTGCAGAACCTGCTGTTAATTTATTTTAAACATGTATTAGAGCTGTGTGGACATGTCCAAGGAGACTTGGGGCATGCTGAGTTCTGCGAAGCAATAATGTATAAACAAGAGTACAAATACTCTTGTTTCCTTTGTTCACTGGTCAGAGAGCAGTCCATCCGTCTATGCTCACAGGAGGCTTTCGGGAACTGAAGGACTCAATCACACTGAAACAAAACTGTTTCCTCTTAACTGTTGTAAACTAATAATTGGCTCAGATAACAGTGGCAATGCGTATTTATAGGCCGCTTCTTGGCCTTGAAGAATGATGTGGAGGCTGCGCTTTTCTTTCAGTGCACTCATGTGAAAACACATTGAATGCAAGCTGATTTTTATCTTTAAACGTAGCTATAGCTTATTCTTTGTGTTCCATATTTTTATTTTTTAATTGCTCAAATGTCAGATTTGTTTTCAAGAGGAATGCAACAGTTTTAAAGGCAAATTTGCATTTCTTAAATGGGCATGAATTAGCATATAACATCAGTACATCTGTGTTGATCCTTGGCAGAATATTTAAAATATTTCCTTACTACTTAAGATATGATAGATAAGAATGTGCTATAGAAAAACATCATAAGCATTGTTTGCTGATTCTGTTTATACATCATCATCTATTCAGCATAATAAATTAGACTATTTCAAACAGCAACTTTAATATTTCCCTATTCCCGTGTGTAGGATCAGTAAACAAAATGGTTTGAAGTGATGCTTTGTGAATAGCAACTTTAAAATGCATTTCTCCTCTTTACCGTGGTAAGGACATGTTTGGAGCGTCAGCTGCAGGTTGTGTTCTCATGGAAATTGAGTCTTGCTATATGAATTATCAGCATGCAGTGTGGCTATAAACAAGAATTTTTCTGCCTCTCACCTGTCTCCTTCAGGAGTAATTTGAGGACCTGGCTTATTTTCTGTCTGTGTGGCAGCTGATGTCCCTGTCCTGTCAAGGAAACTGTAGGTTAGAGAGTAAGTGAGATACTCCAGGGGTGAAGTCTTAAACAATGACAGTTGCCTTTCAGCTGGAGAACTTGAAAGGTTCTGAGACAAAGCTCTGATGATATCCACAGATTGTTCCCATGGAGGAGGGTGGGAAGACAGTCCCAAAGTTGAGAACTGTGAGATGAGTACCCATTTTCCTACTGATCTACAGAAAGTGGGGGAGAAAATCTGTTTGTTTTCAAAGAATTGGTAAGAAAAGGGGCAGGAAATAGGATCTTTTCTTGTCCTTTGAAATCCATGTGACCTGATAAGACCTCCTGAGTAATTTGTCTTCCCTTGTCATTGTCCTTGGCTTCCGAAGCAGTGCTAATTTTTGGAGACGTGTTTCCTTTTTACTCTGTGTGGAATTAGTTTATTGGTGATTCTCTGCTCTGAAAAGCAGAGGCTGCTCTAAGAGCTTTGAATATTCAAAATAGTTGTACAGCTCTCTAGATCCTACTCAAGACTGACATAGATTATTATCTGTTATTCCAAAGGGGTGGTAGAATGTTTTAGCCATCAACTGGTTTAATGGGAACTACTCATGATCTAGTTCTGCTATACAGTTTGACATGGTTTTGTGGATACTCTTCTATTTTCCCATGTGATCCCTGCTAGCATTGCATCCAGAAAGAGTCCAACAAAAAGTGATGAAATTGTGACTAAATGCAGTAGATCTGCTCATCACAGACATGAGTTACTGCATTTTGTTTGTTGGAAATTGATTTGCACCTGTGTTTGTAGTGGTCCTGTAAGACAGATCTGTTGGTATCTACAATACCATGTGTTGTAGTGTTTCTTTTTCAAGTCTAACTTGGTTCTACTGTAGGTCCATCAGGCAGCTGGAGTAACTAAAGTACAGTCTGTTCTTACTAGGCTGAGTTTTTTTTTTTTTTTTTTTTTAACAAATTCTAAGATGTGTTTGGTTTTTGGGAGATACCTATATCTTATCCATTAATAATAGATTAATAGTGTTGCTTGTCTGTCAGTGCAGCTCATCAAAGCTCATATATCTGTGCCAACTTTAATTACATTTAGAGAGAGAATTGTTAAGAACATACCTTCTCCCCTATGCTTAAAATAAATAGTTACAGTTTCCTTAAAAAAAAAAAAAAAAAAAGCACTTTGCTGGGGCTATTTTGTTTCAGAGTGTGTGCTTAAAATGCTCACAGAGAAATCAGAGAGGCATGGTGTACTGTGAGGAACCCAATGTAAATGTGAAGAAACTGATTGATTTATGTTCTCAGCAGTCTGGTGTTACAGAGAGTCAGTCACTGTTGTTCTGCTTATTAGTAGGGTTTTATTTTGGGACTTCTGATTGATAATTATTATATGTAAAAGATTTCAAGTGATGGATCTCAGTTGGATTGGTGCTCACCTGTTAGAAGCTTAACATGAATGATAGTGCAGAAACTTTTTATGGAACATTAACTTAATATACGCATAAGACATGACCTGAGGCATAGCAGAATTTTTCAGTGTTTAAGAGAATCATAGAATCATAGAATGTCCAGGGTTGAAAAGGACCTCAAAGATTATCTAGTTTCAATCCCCCTGCTAAGTGCAGGGTCGCCAACCACTAGACCAGGCTGCCCAGAGCCACATCCAGGCTGGCCTTGAATGCCTCCAGGGATGGGGCATCCACAACCTCTCTGGGTAACCTGTTCTGAGAGAAGGAAATTAAAATCCTTACTGGAACACCTTTGTATTTTTGGATGGAATAC
Source organism: Numida meleagris (assembly GCF_002078875.1). Classification (NCBI taxonomy): domain Eukaryota; kingdom Metazoa; phylum Chordata; class Aves; order Galliformes; family Numididae; genus Numida; species Numida meleagris. The sequence continues at coordinate 21,484,336 of NC_034438.1, forward strand.
CTGTGTTTCCCTGTTCCTGTGAGAAGAATATTGTCTATAGAACAATTAGGAGAGACTGAGGGTGAAGTATTTTGAACACCATAGTGGATTTAAAAAAAAAACCACAAAAACAACAGAAGAAATCAAAAAGACAAGTGTAGCTGAGCAGATAACTTCAGTTCTCATTACAGTTTCATTTTATTGAAACAAAACCATTGAAGAAAATCTTGGCAACTCTAAACAGCTTATTTTTCTTATCCTGGTGTTATCAATGTAATTGCATTATCTTAGCCTCATTCACCTTCTCATAGCATGGATTTCCTCTCTTAAAATCCATTGTTTTCTTTCTGGCTGTTTCACATCTGATTATGTACTCCACTGAAATGATATTTCTAAACACTGTTGCTAAGTCTTATTTTGAACCAGTTGTCATGTCCTTAATTTTTGTAAGGACATGTGGGCTGACGTACTTGATGTAGTGATATAATTATCAAGCAGTGAATTAATTGTAGCTGTAGAACAAATACACCATGGTAGACAGCTGGATTTAATGCTACTGAGGTTTTTCAAAATACAAAGATAATCCTTTCTGAATAGGTGAGCTGTTAATAGTCCATGGCTAGCATAGTATGGTTTTTTTTAGAGGAATGTAGCTGATTTTATTCATACAGAAAATGAATAGTTTCAAAATACAGAGGGAAAAACAAACATGGTCTGAGGACAAATCTGTTCTATCCTGAGTCCCTGGAGGAAATTCCTGTGGAACTGGAGGAGACTGTCATTCAGTTTCCATTCCTGTTTGTGTGAGATCTCCAAATGTACATGTGAAAGTTTCTCATAAGAATATTTGGTGATTCTTTTGTGCACACTTTTTAAGCCTTTCTTCTCTAATGATATGTTCTGTTCCTTTTTGTAAGGTTCATAATGTGGGAAGAATAGTGTTTTGTGAAAGGTGTTACCTGCTAAATGTTGTAGAGCTTCTATAAGAAATTCAGCACATCTACAACAAAATCAAGCATCTTCTTTGAGGAAATGTATGGAAACACATGTGAAGAATGTTGTACTTGCCTTGGAGTTTGCTGTATGTTTTCTGCCCTTTCTGACAGGGCTGCCCTTCTGCCCTTGCTGAAGTTAATTGTGCATCTGTGAATATTAACAGCAGACACTGGTGAAGAGAGGTGTGCTGATTGAAAACACATCTCTAACCCACCTGTATAAACTCAATGGCTAACTTAACTGCCTTTGTATGAAAGATACAAGGCAATCAGGTATGCTTCTGTTCACATTGTCATAGCTGTTACCAGTCTTTCAAGTAGTGACTTTTTGAAGTAACTTCTCAAATTCTTTTATTTGCTTTTTCCGTGTCCTGCAATTCCACAAATAGGTGGAAAACAGTGCTTACTATATTTCTGTCACTACGTAAGTCAGTATCTTAAAAGGGCATGGCCTGTTGCAGCCTGAGTGCAATAATAAGGCAGTGGGCAGACTATATGATAGCCAAAGCCTCAAAGTGTAATATGGATGTCTATTGGAAACTGCCTGCAGGGAACAGCTATTGTACTTCTTGCAACTTGCTGTCAAGTAAGCTTTGCAAAAATAAAATAGAGCAACCAAACAAACTGCAGTTCTCTTATTGTGCTTGTGTGCCATCCGAAATTGACACGTCTGGATATTTAGTAAATGTGAAAAACCCACAGAGTGATGATTGCAGTTAGGCAGTGGTGTTTGACATACTGAGCAGAGGCTGCTTGAGTAAAATTATTTAAAATGGCTCTGGTATAATTCCAGCACTTTCCTTCCCTAAGATAACTGCTTTCAAGTCTTAAAAGCACTAACATAGAATCTCAACCTGATAAGAAACACAGTATGAATTTTCATAGTGTTCAGCTTTCCAGGTGGTCTTTCAAATAAGTATTAACAAGTTTAGATAGGTCTTTTAATAATTTGAGCTTGTCAAAATCTCAGATTTGAACAATCACAGTGTCAGTATGTCTGAATTAGCTGTTTTGTAAGATCTCAGTGTGTGCCATGTTGCAGTTTTTCAGATTCAGCTTTGTGCTTCAAGGAACCAAAACTTAATAAAACTTCCTCTGCTGGTTTCACTTACTTGAACCCCTTACCTGGCAGGAGGGGAAGGCTGTTTTGTTGAGGACGCAAAGCCTTTTCATCTCTTGTGTAGGCTTTTGCTTGGAGTCTGAATTCAGTCCAGAGAGACTCTCCGGGTCAAGCTAGCTCATCAGCTGCCCATTTGGTTTTGAGAGATCTTCTTTAGGGTGAACTTGTAAGCCTGGCAGCTGTCTGCAGTCCATTTCCCTTATGCTTCTCTAGCACCAAACTTATTATATCAAGGCTGTTATAGACTGTATCTCTTTTGTGTCTGCTACAGCATCAGTTAGGAGGTACAGACTCATTTCAAATACATGCTGTACGTGTTACAGATCTTAATTTGTTCTTTGGAAGCAATAATCTGAGCCTTTGGGGAGTGTCCAGAAATGTTTTTTTTAATCTGTGTGTAGTTGCTTTTCTTAAAGCAGGAGTTGATAACCCGTATGAAAAGATCAAATATTAAATGCCTATATTCTTTCTTGGGAGTACTGGACCATAGTCTTCTGGTATAGTTGCTTCAGATGGGACAAGTTTCTCTACACCCATCTGAAACATAGCTGACAGATCAGTGTTAAGTGTAGTCTACAATACTGCTCCTATATTAAAATGAAATTCTGCTCCAAAGAGCGTTTATCAGAGAAATCTGATATTGCTGTGATACTTCGGTCCTGAATTTATCACATTCAAGAGTAGTTATTTTCGTTTTGTTATCTTACTGCCTTCAACAGAATCTGAATTTCATTCCATTGCATTTAAGAAATAGTAAATATCAGAAACTGCATTTAATTCACATATTTTCCATGTCTGAAAATTGCCTGGGAACTTCCAAGTGGACGACCTCAGGAAAAGCATTTGTAGCATGGTGTCTCCCCAGTTTCTCGTACTTTCTTTTCCTCCCAAACCTGGCTCCCAAGAGTCTCACATGTCGGACTTCAGTCATGGTCATGTTGCATTCACTTATGATTACTGCCTTGAGGCTGGTTGCCTCTGTCTCAGAAGCCAAGACTGACCCTGTCTGCATGATGTTGTCTTCTCCCTTTCCATGCAAGCGATGAAAAGAAGTTTCTGTGCCTGAATGTAGTGCCAAAATCATATCAAACAAATTTTAGTTGATAGAGGCACTTAACAACATGGAGGTGGTTTCACAAGAGAGTGATAGTTGGGTGCTGCTGTTGAAATGATAGTGGGTTGATACTTAATAATGATACAAAAATAATGCTTTTCTTAGGCTGCCAATTTGGACAATGGAAAAGTAATATGGAGGCCTAGACAGTACTGTACTGCTCTGAACTGTAGTCTCATGTTAAAGCTTCCTCCAAAACCATGTGTTCTTTAATGAAAGCTGTGAAAAAGGAACACAGCTTAACTGGAAATAACAAATTCTGAAATCAAAACTACATACTGTAGGATACCCAAGTAGAGGCTTTACTGTGGGAGAAAGACCTTAACTGTGGTGTAGACTTCAGTGCTACTGTGTGGGGAGCTGAGTGCCTTTGTTTTTGTGTGTAAAGCCTTAACCTTATGCAAGAAGGAAGATGTAAAGTATGGCTGGTTGCCTTGAAGAGTGAGCCTCTTTTAAGGGAATCCATGAATATTTGCCAGTAACACCTAAAAGCTTGATTGGATTGTGTCATTGTCAAATGCATGGAGTCCAGTGTCGAGCAGTTCTTGCTTTCCATCTGTCAGAGAGTAGTTTAAATAACTGCAGACCCTTTGAGTATTTGGTTAATAGATTCCTTCTAAGTCTCAAAATTATGTTTCTTAGAAACTGGTAGACAAATGCTTTGTCTTTTTGCCAGCTGTTGTCAGTCATTTCCTTTTAAGTGCAACAGATTTGTAAGTTTGTGTTCTGAGTACCTTAGCACTTGGAAGTATTTGTGAAATACTTGCATTCAAGGATGATAAATGATAGAAAGGTTACTTAAATATTCTTTGTGACCCCCAGGCCCTGTCTGATTTAGGAAATTGCTGTAGACGTGTGCTTTGAGTTAATCAGTCACTTCAGTGTTTGTCCAGGACACGAATGAATCTTAGTTTGCTGAAGGAGCAGATTCAGTGGTTATGTTGGTTGTTGTTTTAGAGCTGTGTTTGTGTCTGCAAACACCTTCAGTGAGTTCCAGATTTGATTTCAAAACAAAACAGCTCCCCCTCTGCCCACCCTACAGTATCTGAAATAATAAGTGCAAAATAAATTCTAAATGTAGGGAATTTAAAATGCTTTGTAGGGTACGTAGTACTTTGCTGTGCAGTTAACTTTAAGCAAAAACGGACTTCACTCTGCATCTTCCAGGGTGACTGTGGTGACTTTGAATCCTTTTGTGTGGACAGTGAGGATTAAGCAGTCAAGTATTTACTCACCTCTTTTTGCATTTTGTTCTTGAAAATTTAGCCAAGGATTAAGACATCAAAAATACTCTCAAAACTAGAGGGCTAGAATGTTGTATAGGAATGATGAGAGGAACAGAATTTGGAGGATGAGGATTAATATTTACACTAATTTGAAGTCAATGTGAATGAATGCTGGCTTTGTAAACAGAATTATTTAAACAGATTTTTTTTCCCCCCACTGACACTGAAAAATCTATTTTTCAGTATTTTCCCTAATCTGTGAATGGTTTGCGATTTGTTGATGGTACAATGCCATCTAGCGATTGCTCAGATAAAGCTGTGAAGAGATTGCCTTTGAAAAACACTGGCAAAGCTTCAAGATCGGATGGTTCACAGTTGCAAAGACACTGCTCTGCAGAAGGGCGTGTGAGCTTAAGCCCAATTCCTTCATACTTTGAGATTAGACTATGGGAAAAAATTTCTCCTTGTGCAGGAGTGCAGCAGGATATGCTGTAAGGTATACAAGAGGAGGATGGCTTCATACACAGCCAGCCACAAATTTGGCACTTGCAAAGTTCTCAGTTTGTGCAACTTAATTACCATAAGATCTTTTTAAGCATTTTTTGTTTCCCAATTCTGTAATAACTTTTATGCAAAGGAAACTTTTGTCTTTTTTAAATTTCTTCTGTGTGATTTTTTTTACCCCCCCAATTAAGGTAAATAAATAATCAGTATTTTCTTTCTCCCCCTGTATTTCTTTGCAGCTTGATCTCATATTGTCTCCACCACCTATGCCTTTTCGAAAATCCAGCAATCCTGAGGTCTTATCTGGCCCTGGAAAGTCTTTCAAATATAAGAGGCAGCTGAGTGAAGATGGGAGACAGCTTAGAAGAGGAAGCCTTGGAGGAGCTCTGACTGGTAAGTTTGGGGGTTGGACTCGGTGATCTCTGGAGGTCCCTTCCAACCCCTACAATTCTGTGATTCTGCCATGTGGAGGTGTGGCAGATGTAGCGCTGATGGCACCTCGAGCTGGCCTTGTGCCCAAACTCTCTGCGGGAGCTGTATCCCCACCAAGAGCTTCTGTAAAGTCTCTTCTGTGTTTGGTCCCCTGTAATCAGTGAGGTGAACTCATACTTGAGACTCTCCCTCCCTGGGGTGCTGACAGCGCAGCCTGAAAATGATCTGTTTCTTGAAATTTTCAGGGACCATGAAAATTTGGCGGACTAGCAGTTTAAGGGTTGTTGGAGATGTGCTTGCGTGCATTCATCCATAGGATTTGCATACGTCTTGTTTCCTCAAGGAGCTGAAGTACACAGATGGTCCCTTTAGACTTGATTCATTAAAGAAAAAGCAATTTGGTCTCATTTATCTGGTAGATCCTTCCCTCCCAAGGGAATAACTAGCTTAGCCCTTGGTGTGGACTGTGCCTTCTGTTTTGCGAAGCCATGCATGGTAGCAGGTTGGCAGGCGCCCCTTGCCCTGATGTCTGTGAGCTGCAGTGGAAGGTGCCTGGTGCTGAAGCTGTGACTGTGACCTGAGAGCATATGGCTGTGATGCTCACTGAAGAGCGCTTGCTGTTGAATGTGTGAGTGAAATGGATGTGAAAACATGAGGACAAGTTACATATTCTAAAAGAAAGAATTTTTAACTCACTGGAACTTGGCAATTAAATATGTTCCTAAAATGCGAAGTGAGGGGAATGATATATTTTAGTGAATTTACTGGAATTGATGAATTTGAGACACAGCATCTTGTTTGGTCCAAGCTACATCAGCTGATAGCAAAATCAGATGTAATTCAAAGCAGAGGAAGCTGGATTGGCATTTATGTGAGATGAGATTGTCCCCTGTCTCTAAACTGTATACAGTCTTCAAAGGCACTTTTGCTTGCGAATGAAAAATTGCAGATACAGCTGACCTTCCTCAGAGAGCTTCTGTGAAGTACTTTTAAAATATTTGCTTTCCTAACTGTCTTCTCACCCCTCTCCTTGTCCTTGTGTTGGAATAAGCCCCAGTAAGCAAATACACTACTTCTTTTATCTGGTTAGTAGCTTAGTGTCATCTACAATGCTGCTAAGGAGTGACAAGTGTCTTAAAAAGACTGGCTCATCAGGAGTTGTTTTATGAGAATTTCCAAAACAGTCTAATAGTATTTACGATCCATGTGATCTTTAGTAAGATGAGTGACTTACAGCAGTCTGACATGTTGATTTTTGTTAACCATATCAGTGAAGTCTCTAGTGTCTCTGTTACTTTTCTAAAAACTTGATGTGAGGACCAACCTGACGTTTTTCTGACAGTGAAAATTGCCAGCACACTGCTTATTATTTCAGCAGGAGTTGGTGTGGTTTTTTCATTTTATTTTTGTTCAACTTTAAATTAGGCTAGTGGATTCAAAAATTGAACTTTCCTGCATAAACCCTCCAGCTAATGAGGAGAAGACAGCCTAATCAAAAACAAATGAAGCAAGTGTGCTCTGCTGCTATAGTCCCTGGTCTTTATCTCTGTGCCTGAATTATTGCTTGAGGTCTTTATGAAAGGAAATGGATGTACTTTTTGTCTGCTTTCAATATGTTGTGCAGAGTTTTATATCAGGATTTGGGAATATGGCGTGCAGTGATGTTAAACTGCTTTATTACTAATGTACTTTCAATGAACCTGAATACCCTAAGGCTTTGGATTCATAAAGTAGTTGAAATATCTTAACAGCTTCACAATACTGATTAAACTAATCAAAGTCATTCTGATGACAAAAGGTTCTTAGTATTCTGTCAGGATCTACAAAAAAATGATTTAAAAGAAACTTCTGCTGCAGATACAGAGAACCACTTCCTAAAATTGCTTCAAATGCTCAATAACTGAAGTTAATCATTTCAGTGTTACCTTGGATTTGTATTTACCCACCTCTTCTGGCATAATTAAATTCCTGAGTTCTTTGTAATTTCTTTCATGCTGAAGTGTAGCTTACTGTTATGGCTTGAAACCACAAGTATCACAACATCACTTATGAAAAAAAAATGGGGTGGTGGTGTTGAGTTATAGAATATCCTAGGATGAAAGGCACCCGCAAGCCCTGACATTGAAATGAGTAACTTGACTGACTTTGTCCTTGGTTTGGGTTGATTTCTGCACTCGCGCGTTTCCTCTTCAATTTCTTTGAGAGTTTCCACTTCTAAAAAAGATGTAGATTGTCCATAAAGGAAAAAGTCTAACAATGAATCCTGGAAAATGGTTTGGAGTGGTATTTTTCAAATACTGTAATGTATAGTCTCTGCTTGAATCATTCAAAAATGTTAGCTTTGCTAAACTTCAAGAAATACAGAGTAGGAGTAAGTAAAGCAAGAGAGGATTCCTAGTTCAAAATTTTGCAGGATAAGCTTATGCTGATGCTTGTTTGCTCCACACATTAGGAAAGCTGTTAATTGTGCTTTGTTACTTTGCCTTTACCTTCTCCATTAAAAATACAGAATTATTGTGCCGTAAAATGTTAGTAGTATTAAAGATAAAAGTAAAAAATTAATTTATATTATACAGGATATTTCAAGTCCTGCAGGGATGAATACTAATAGATGTAAATAGAGGTTTTTTCATCTCTGGGAATAGATCCCAAATAAATGAGTTTATTGGGCTTTACAAGGGGGGATAATGCTATGTGCAACATATGAGAAGAAATAAAATCTGTGTTGTTGTAATATATTGAATGACATTTACAGAACCTGAAGGATTTCAGAGAGCCTACTGCTCTGAATAGGCTAAAGTAATTTACAAAACTCTTCACATGGGGCAGTCAGAAAAACTGAGAATGATGTGCAAGGTCTTTTGAATGGGATATCAACACAAAGGATATAAGATTGGTATATTTGGAGGAGAGTTAGGATGGAGACTGAGTTTACATTCAGCATTGTTTTGGGGAAGCTGGAACCCAGCATTTTTTTTTCCTGAACTGCACTGTTTTAAGCAGTCTAACCATGACATGTTTTCAGAGTTAAAGAAAATTAAATCCATGTTTTTGAGGCTAAATCTGCTGTTGCTTCCTGTTGAAAATTGCTCAGAAACCACTGATATTCAGTAAAGTTTGGCCAATAAAAGAAATAAATACTACTTCCTGGAGATACCAGACTATTACACTTTGGAGAAGTCTCTTCAGTCTAGTTGTTGTGACATTATTGCTTTACTTAATCTGCATCCCCAAGGAGGGCAAGGAAGAAGACTTTTGGAGTGAGAGGCAGAATTTGGAATAAAAAGACATTATTGGATGTGGCCTGATATTAGCCTAGCAAATGTACTTTTAATTGCTCCTATTGTGAAGTACCAGCAGTACTGCTTAATAGAAAGAAAGGAATGGCAACCAGAATTTTGTAGTGGAGGTTGCTAAGCAGAAGCACTCATGAGTTCTGCAGTTTTGGGGTAAAAGTATTTTGTACTGGCTAACTTGGAAACAATTTGTAACCAGCTCCTCTTGTGATTTAAAATACCACATGTTTCCAAATAGTTACAAAGTCTGGGGAGCAAAACTGCCTGTGCATTCTCTGGACTCATGGTCTGTTGTAGTACACCTGCATGCACTAAGTGGGGGTCTTGCATTCAGTGTTTGCCTTCCTCCATCTCTTCTGCTTCTGCATCCTGACTCCTGCCCCATTCCCTTTCTGCCTTCCCTTCATGTATGTGTTTCTGTAAGGAATTGGCTGCATTCTTTACCTGGAGGTAAATTGGAGCTTGGAGTTCTGCTTATGCCATAGATAGTATAAAATATGATCCTTGTACGGTCCATCCAGCTGCCATCTAAGCCTTATCACAAATCTGAGCAGTAGCTGCTTGTCTTAGCAGTTCTTTCTCAAAGATAGAGGGAAGAGGTCTGTGATTCTGAACAGTGCTGTTGCCCTTTGTGTGTCACAGTGATGATGCAAGCAAAATCTGGTCAGATGGGTCAGCTCTGCTCTTCTCAAGACAGTTGGCTCCTGTGTGAATGTAAATACCTCTCCCCCTTGCTTTTAAGTTATCTTTTTAAGGATGCCAAACAATGCACAGACTTGTGCTTTAAAACTTGTTTCTGATCAGGAGAAAAGATGTTTAATTAAAAAGCTGCTTTTCTGCAGTGGCTGGTTTTCTTGATCTCTGCAAACTTCAAAGGGCTGTCTACAGGCAGAGGGGTTTTGGCTTAAATTGTCTGCAGATTTTAGTTTGCTGTGTTCAGAGAGGCTTAAATAGAATTCAGAAAGTAATGTGAAAGGCTGAGAAATTAGATGAGCTTTTACTGTGGAGGAGGTTAACCTGGGAAATCACTCAGATGAGCAAATTGAATTGGCCTTGCTTTCATATCCCATTGCTGCTCAACTTGCACTGCAGTGTGGGGTGCAGCTCTGCTTAGTTTCCTCAACTGCTCTGATATACTGTTTGCAGATTACTATCTTTCTTTCTACTTCTGAATTGCATGAATGCACATCGCTGGCAGGAATTTGCATTTTGCAGAATGCTGCAGCTAGTTCAGTTGTATCCTGTGCTTCACAGTTAGATATATAAAAAGAAACCAGCCAACCACTAATCTTTGTTACTTATAATTTGAACCTTTTATCTTGCCTCCTGTTACCTCATCAATAACTGCCTGGAAACAGACTTCCAGCTGGGCTAATTGTCTCTAATTGTGGTAGAGCTGTTATCTTGCTAACCATAAATTGATCTTACACAAATACTGGTGAGATAATGCATACAGTTTTTATTTTACAGTGACTTTAATCTGAACATCCTACAGCACTTCTCATTAATGAACTTAACTCATTATCTAGTGACGAACTAAAAACCAAGAAATCTTGGGATGCATTTATTTTTTTGTTGTTTAACTTTCCTGCTTTGATCAACTTCCCACCTCTAAGCAATCAGTCATCTAAATGTTGCCAGCAATGATTGCTATTCCCATATAAATAATCTGTGGTTGATTTGAAATCAATCTGGGGAGTCTCAGTCTGACTTTTTGCATTAGAGTTTCATCACTCTACTTACACTAATTAGCAGAAAGATCAGTGTTATGGGCCATGAAGAACAAGCTGTTCTTTGTTATCTAGGATTTGGCATCTGCTGGCAGGACTTGTAGGCTGTCCTGCTGCATGTAGGGGGAGCAGATGACAGCGGCAGAAATTTGGAGTTCTCACTAATCTTATGCTGTGGAACATTTCTCATGAATACGGCTAATAATGCAGATTAGCTCATTAAACCTTAATGTGGGAGGCTTGGTACAACTTGATGGCTGGGGGAGTTCAGCATAGAATCATGGAGGTTACTTTGAAGCCTCATTGTCAGTGCTACCTTCCCATTCTCTACAATACTTTATCATAACTGGGATGTGATTACACTACTAACAGCATTCTTAGGGCTTTATCAGTGATGGCCAATTGGAGCAGATGAGAGGAAGTGTTCCTTATTTTGTCTTTACTGTCTCAAAATTGTTTACTGACTTCCAGTTGGGAGCCTAATTAGTGGTACACACATCACTGTGTGAAAAGCTCAGTGGCTTCATCCCTGTCGTTGCAGTTGCCGGGGCACTGTGTTGACCCCTCTCTTGTTTCAAAACTTTGTTGCCATGGATATGGGACAAAGATGGCTGTGTGTACCGGTGCTCTCTCGGGCATCCCTTTCGTTGGGAAACTTTACCTCCTGAACTTGCTTCCCTTCACACATCAGGCAAGAAGTATGCTTCAAAATAGTTTTCTCCACCATGGTGGGTGGTGGGACTGGGTGTGGTTGGTTTGGGAGGTCCTCTCAGCTGCTGCCCCTCAGTCATGTCTGCCTAGCAGCAGCGAGGAGGCCCGCAATGCCAGGCCACCACCACCAGGCCTCGGTGTGGGCTGACAAGGGGTCTCTGTGCCCAGCTGAGTGGCGTGCCATGCGGGAAGGGGGCATGGTACGCTTCATCCTGGGTCACTGCCTGCCCTGGGCTCATCTCAGAGACCTCTCAATGCTCTCCTCAGGCACTTCCATAACGTGTTGTACCACATGTTAAACTTCTTCCAGAACTGGTAGAAAGAGAGAAGCAAGCTTTTCTGTAATTACAAACATGAGAAAATTATTTTTTTTTGATCAAGTACTATAAGACTGTCTTCTACTGATGAAATATATATTTTTAAATAATTCTTGGTGCACTAGTGCTTGAGATGACATTAGGTTGTATTTATCATTGTCAGTTACCTTTGTCATTTAAGGCTTCAGTCAACCTGTGTAGTTCAGTTGATTTCGCTTCCCTGTGTGCCTAGCAAGATAATTTCCATATTCTTTGACATGTCTGGATTCTGCATCATGTAATAGTCTGAGATGAGAGCAGGAGATATTGTATTCCTGTCTCATTATTTTGCCTTTAACTCCTCGATTGCTGCTTAATCGGGCTTATATCATCAGAACGTGAGAAGTTGATTGTTGCTGAGATCAAAGCAAACCGCAGCAGTAGATTGTCTAATTAACAGATAAATTTGCAAGTTGCCTGTTTTGAAAGGTGGAGAAGTAGAGTTTAGACCTTCTCAGGATTCTCTATCAAAGCAGCTTGAAATTTGTTTAAACAGTTACTTTTCATAGTGAAAAATGAAACATGGAAAAAAAGGAGAATATGCTTAGTAAATTTCTGAGCTTCAAGCTGTAGCTTCTCAAGAAATACCCCAATATCTGTTTAATTAGCTGGCTGAAGTCCCTGTAGCAGTGTAACTGTAGAGGCACATGTGAAAGAATTTGCTTGGGTTTTATCAGCTGATTAAGTAAAACTGAGCATTGTGATGATACAGTCTTAACTGTTGCTGGTACCAGAGCTCCTTAGTGCAGAACTCTCTTCGCAGTATGTTTATAAATAAATCATAATTCCACACCAAAACAGTATTACTCTTACTTGTAGAGGTTTTAGTCTTCTCATTTCACCTCTGTGCTCTGTCGGGTGTTGGCTTCTTGCTGTCACCAGTGTCCTGACGAATTGTGAAGGAAAGTTGTACTTGCTTGCTCCAAGACAGGTGCTTTAACATGAATTGAATGTACAGCTGAAGAATGCTTAAGAGGAGAGAAAGGCAGTTTTTATGTGTAATCCTTGTTGAGTGTTGAAATCAAAAGTCTTATACATGTTTCCTAATGAAGACAGGGAGATGCATTTCTTGTAGTTAGACATCAGCTCTTGAATTCGGTGGCTTCTGAAACAGAAAGAGGGGTAATATTATGGTTATTTAGAATGTAGGGAGGGGCCACTGCTTGTAGTGATAAGACAAGGGGGTTAAGCTTAAGGTAAACAAGAATAGATTTGGATTAGATATTAGGAGGAAATTCTTTACTGTGAAGGTGGTGAGGCACTGGAACAGGTATGTTGAGAAGCTGTGGATGCTCAATTCCTGATCTAGTGGGTGGTAATGGATTGTGAATAATTAGTTAAAATAAAAACATAATTTCACAGAATATCTGTTAGCAGAGGAACTTTTATTAAATTCCATATGAATGAGATTCTGTTTTATATTTTACGTGTCTTTCTGCTGTTGAAATGTGGTGAGTTACTTATAAGCATGAAACATTTCTGAGTGCTTCTGAAGTATTCGTTTTTATTTATTGGCAACTGACTCATAAACTGTCTTGATTTTTCTGTTAGATCTATTAGAAACAGATCTAAATCTTCATCCTGCTGGTTTCTGCTGCCAAACTGTGTCCATTTTTAAAGTTGCAGTTGTGTCTTAATATTACCTTTGATGGGCCACATCTATTTCATACATGACCTGATACCATTTCTTCAGCTTATTTTAGAAAGCGAAACCAAGATAAGAGTATTCTAAGAGGATTCTGTGGTGAGTCAAAAGTGTAAAATTCTTAATCACTTTTCAATAGGATTTCTTACAAGGTCTCCTTGTATAGTAACAAAAGAAGTGATAATGGAGCCAGTTGAAATTCTAGGCTTAACTGAGTGATATTATGCTTAGTGGACAGATTGCTTAAAAGAAAAAGTTCACCTCTTATATCAGGCTGGGAAATTGGCACTTTCTATTAACTTTAACCATGTGCAGCTGAGTAATATGCTTAACATGCAAATTTTCTGAAGTAGTAGGCAATAAATGAGGCATGAATAAAACAGTAACTCTTTTGCTTTCTGGTAGTAATCTGAAATTATATTTACATAAAGTTTTTTGACAAAACTACAGTAAAATAAGAAAAATGGTGAAAAGCTTTCTACTTACAGTTTTAAATCTATCCACTGTTTTTACTTTCCAGTTACTACTAATAGGAATGGTGTACTTGGATTCTCCACGCAATGGTGTGAGAGTAGACCCTGAAATTTACAGACTCTGCATCATTTCCAACAGCTGGGCTGCCTAGAGCAGTCAAATTTGAAATACTAAACCAGAGTTCCCTAAATGTATTGTAAACTGCTTGGGTAGGAGGCTCTTCCCTTTCCCCTGGGATGGGTTTTGGAAGCTCTATGCAAGCTGTGTGCATGTGGTTTTGGCTGCTCTGTGGTATCCTGTGGGCTGCCGTAAGCTGAAGTGGCCGAGTCTAGCTTTTGTTTTTTCACCTCTGTCATTGATACCTGGTCTGAACTCTTCCCTTTCCAGGTGGGAGAAAAGGGAAAGGCATAGGAAGAGGCAGAAGTACCCAACTGTTTCTTTTCCGTGCATTTCTATCACCTAGAGCTGTCTGCAGTAGGATCCAGTTTTGTCTTCCACATGGTTTGTTCCTGTTTCTCAGATAGCTTGCACATAGTTGCCTGAGGACTGCTGTGGAGTGGAATCATGCTTGGTGAGCCTCTGTACTACAGAGATCAGTTCTTGTGATAGGAGCAGCTGTTTTTTGATCTCAAGGTTGTGAGGGAGAAGAATCTACTCATCTGAAATATTTTTAAATAATATACATCTGTCATAAATATCTACAGTCGATTTATTGAAGCAAGCAAAATAATTATTTCCTGGCCTTTGCCCCAAAGAGGTGATAGGACGGCTGTACGCTTGTTTGCAGAAACACACTGTTACTGGCTTAAATTGTCTGACACTATAATCATGTGTGGAGCTTTCTCTTTGGGCTAATTGTGTCCATAGTTGCTGTCAGCCCTTATCCAGATATCTGAATTTTATCAAGGTGCACACCTGTTTTTCATTTAAAACTGTGTAATGGCTTTTAATATTTTCATCTGAAATTATTTCCAGTCAAAGCTGTCAAGATGCTTCTGTTGTGTTTATACTTGCATATTGATTAATTATCTAATCACTGCCAGCAGTGTGTTATATACTGCCCTGAGTACTTTTGTTAATGCAAAAATGTATTTGGATGTCTGAAGATTTTCTTGATCATGAGCAACTGATAAAATACCTGACTGCTGGAGAGTTGGCGTAAGTAATTTCTAACCTAAAAATGAAAATTTAAGATTTTTTAGCTGTTTTCAGTTATTATATTTGGATATGGATTTCAGAGGAGGAAAGGAGAATAATACTTTAGCATTGTGTTTTTTAGTCTCTTTTGGCCATGAAGAGGAAAACATACAACAAGAATACTCACATCAGACAAACAGAAGATTCACAGTGATTTCCTTTCCGTCTTCCAATGTCCATTCTGTAGGAAGATAGATGTTTGATAGGCAAGTTCAATGGGAAGGTGACACTTTCAACTGCAGTGATGTATTCCCTGGGTTTTACAGGCATTATGTAATACCATTAAATAATCCTAAATTGCTGCCATTACGTAATCAGCTGAAGTCACCTTTCATTGAAGAGCATTTTGATAAATGTGCTGGACCAACAAGCATTGCATTCAGACATGGGAAGAGATGACACTGGTAACAAAACACTGTGACTTCAGGCTATCCTAATGGCTTCAGGCACGGAAAGGATAGCAGAGGTGCCAGCAAAGCCATTGCAGAAGACATGGTAGGAAGTCAAAGGCCATTTTGGGATTGAATTGGACAGCAGTAGGTGAACCTATATTAGTAGATGACTCATCTGTATCAATAACTGATGAAATTACAACCTGTGTGGCAATAGTCTGCTGTTAGATGGAGATTATACTGGCCCCTGGGACTGTTTCTTGTCTGTGTGTGTGTCAAAATGCTGAATTATGATGGAAGAGATGAGCTGGACTTGAGGTCGCCCACAAGTCAGTTCTTTCACAAAGGAAGCTGCTTGCAGCTTTGTACTTGAAGGCAGAAATGAATGCAGTGTGAAAATCGATAATGCATTTCGGCTCGAGTTTTATGTGTAATACTGATACTTAAATCACTTAATGATGAGGAAAGTGTGGCTATGTGTAAATTCAAGGGGTTATTAACACAGCTGAAATGTAAAAGGAGAAAAAGGCATACAATTATTAATGGAACTGTAGAAGGAAAAAGTGTAGGAGTAATGCGAGGACAGGAGAAAGCAGTACTGAATAGTTCAAAAATGAGGTTATGCGAAGGAATCCAGGGAGAGTTGCTGGCTAATTTACTGCAGGGGCTGTTTTATTGTATAGTGGCTTAATGAGGTGGAGTTCTAATCCCTTGAAGAGTGGGCTGAGTTTTGGAAGGAATAGTTTTCTATAAGAAACATTGGTGTTCCAAATGAAAAAACTCATTGCATTCATTTAAAGCACTTCCAAATTTTCTTATTTTAAGAAGCATAACATTAAAAGTAGAGTTGTCATGTCCAGGATATTTTATTGCAGTTGGCTTTCCTGTTGGTAACTGCTGTTCTTCTCCTTGAATCTCTCTGCAGAAAGTTTAAAGCTATTCTCAGAAAAGCCATTAACTTTTTTTTTTTTTTTTTGCACAAGCCATTCCAATTTTACTTGTACAGAGGATGTGTTTACTATGTGCTGTTTCTGTGTTTAGAAGAGGCTTGGATTACAGTGTAAAGATGAACTAGAGTTCTAGACAGTCTGCTACACTTGCCCTAATTTCAGTGCTTTTGAAAATCTGCTGTGGCTTCAAGGCTCCTGTCTGGGGATGAGGATGGGAGGAGAGATCATTCCAGCATCACACGTGCTCATGCCTTCATTGGTGATTTTGATCATTTTGAATGTCTAATTAGCACCTCTATGGACACTACAATGTTATTTTAAATATTTCTAGAACTCACCCGTGTGAGTTCAGTAATGGAAAATGAAGTAAATTCTCACGCTGCAGACATTGGCTGTGATGCAGAGTTAATCTGCTTTGCTTTCTTGTCAGCTTTCTTGTTCAATGTTTTGTTGCTGTGAATAGTAGGCTTGGCTCTTCTCCATCTTCTGTGTTAAAATATTGTAAATTTTCTTTCATGTATTTCAGAAAGATAAAAACTGGGTGACTGTTGAGGTGTTCCTTGTTTGCATAGCCCTGCACGCAGCAAGGTATGGTGTGCTTCACTTTGCTGAGTGGCTAATGTGAATGGGAGTCACTCTGCGAGCTGTCTGTGTTTGGATCTAGCTCCCATTTAAAACAGGAAGTGCAAATATTAATAATGCTCTTACTTCTTATATACCTTTCTGCTTCCGGACTTCACTGACTTGTTAAACCCTTTTGCCTAGGGATCCGAACTGAAACAAAGCTGGATTACTTTGTGAACAAAATCCAAGTAATTGCCTTCAATTTTTGCTTGGGAAGCCCAGTGGGATTCATCTGAAATGAAAACTAGTGCAGTCTGGGAAAGGTCTAGTGTCTGACAGTGGATTTCTCAAGTAGTTTAAAACTCACACTTTTAAAATGCCATGGTTAGCCAAAGAGCGCTGCTGTTTCCCAGTTTTAGAACAACTTTGGCATTAAAGCAGATTTCTTGCTTGCATTCTCCTTTGTTCTTTAGATCAGAGGAAAAGCCTGTAGCTTTTAAGTGCTGATTCCTGTGATGATACAGGACACCAGGAGTATGCTACAGTGATCAGTTTGCAAATTAACATAATTTTCCTCATTGCTTCTAACAGTTAATATGGAATTTCTAAGAAATTTGTGTAATGTATATCTACTTGACAAAATAGGTGTTGCCAAAGTGTTTTACTGATATTGCCATCAGTGGTATAGTATCTTGTTTGTGGCTGTGTTGACTTTGAGATTTTTAAGGCATTCTTGCATTTTCTTTCCTTTGTTTTTATCTGAGAGATATTTATAACCAGGGACTCAATGGTAGGAGTGCCGAGTTTTGCCTTGAGAACCTCATCCTAACATTCACTTTGGGGAGAGGTGTTAAAAAGCAAGTAAAGAAAGTGCATGGGCCTCTTTCATTGTGGGAAGCATTAAAGAAATAGAACATACCTATTTAAATGCAAAATATGTATGACTTAGTTTTTTTCACTCCACCTTCCTCAACCCCACCTCCTCTTGAAGGAGAAGGAATTAACTTTTTGAAGTGATGGATATAAGTTGTAGCTGACTGTGTATGTCACTAGCACATTCCTGTTGTGTCATCGATGGAATGCCAAAGATATGGATGTTGAATCAATGACTTACGCTTTTTATGGCAGCCCTTTAGTTGAGGATGATAGGAGGACATGTGAAAAAGAAACCAGACTTCTGGAGAATGTTTTCTTGGATTGTTGGGCATGACACTGCATCTTTATTTACATTTTTCTTCCTGTCTTGGGTAAGTTGTTAGCAAGTGAGGTGAAAAGTATCTACAGGGCCCACTTTACCAATGTAAAAAGACTATCTCAAGTTGTTGCTTGGCAACTCTCTAGCTCCCAATAAACTCAATTTCCAGAGGTCTCAACAACTCTCTGGATCTGCTGTTTAAAAATAATGTTATGAAGCTAAAGACTTCAATTTCCGGGCAAAACGGAGGGCGCTTACCAGGGCACAAGTTCTTTGTCAGAGGTAGATCTCTGTTCTTAGTAGTTTGAGGGTGCAATTGCCAATGTGGCGATAGCACTTCAGGAAACAGGTGTTTAGTATGTGTAATTTCTGAAGATGATTTTTATTTGACATGTTCAATCAAAATTTTGCATCATATTTTTGAACGTAGACTTGTTTGAAAAAAAAAAAAAAAGAAAGTCTTTTGAATTGTGTCTTTGCATCAGTTTGTCGGTTTTCTCAGTCAGTTGCTTGAGTAGTGTGATTATCCCACTTTTACATGGTTTTCAGAGGTGACTGGACTCCATGATCTCCAGAGATCCCTTCCAATCCCTGCAATTCTGAGACTTAAACATGGACATGTTTGCTAAGACCATCCTCTGTAGTCTGTTATTCTGTTTTGTGGCAGTGTCTGAAAATAAACAAAAAGGAACAGTATCATTACACACTTGACCTCTCAGTATTCTTCCCAGAATATTCTCCCTGCTTCTTTGCCACTCAGAGGCTTCCAGAAATAGTTTCTGCGTACTTAGTACCTCCAGGAGTTCTCTTTTCTGTGAACTTCTTCAGTCTCTCCTCAAAAATGCAAAAGTTTTGTTGTCATTTGGCCAAGAGTTTTGCAGTTCAATCATTTTTGCATGAAATAATGTTATTTTTTTTGGAGCAGCTTCCCATCTTCCTTCTGTTGCCTTATTCTGTAAGAGGCAGCAGTGATTGTTGTATTTCACTTGACATTCCCCTTTTTTTCTAGTTAATGATCCCATCTTCTGAAGATATGTGATTCAGACAACAAAATGCCTGTAATAATTCAGCCTTTTAAAGTACTGAGAGTAGTCTTCAAAAAAGAGGGAATCCATCTGTGCAGAATTTTTGATGTAACCTTATCAGTTACCATTGTTGATCAGAAGAGATGAAATTTTAATTGTTCTTATGTTAGCCTTAGAGGAACATGGCTTATCATAGCTCTTCAAAACAAAAATATGAAGCGCATTGAATACAAGCTTTGGATTAATAATAATAATTTTAAAAGGACAACCTTTATTGTTATTTTCTTTTCATTCTGGCCAGCATTCAGAATTTAGATTTTTTTGGTACAGTCCCACCATTTGGAATGTTTGCATCTGTTGTCCCATTAATCATGTTTCAGGGTAGGAAAAACTTTGATATTCTGAGAATAATGGAAAAAAAAATGTATTTGCATAACAAAAGCTTAGCATGTGGGTGGGCGGCATTGAGGGGTGGCAGGTGAATACTGAAAGTTCTGCTTTCATAGAATTGCCTACCGTCATGGCTACAGTGATAGAGCAAATGCTTGAGAATGATGAATGCCTGTCTGAAAAAGTGGAGATACAGGTAAGAGCTTTATCTTGCAGTAAACTGCATATTACATTCCTTCATTTGCAACGTCTAATGTTCTAACATACTCTCTCTCTTGACAGGCAAGTATCTGCTTCCCAATGGAAATGGACAGCAGCTGTGGCAACCTGCAGAAACCTCTAATCTTGTTCGCATGCGCTGCCAAGCACTTGGGCAGTCCGCACCTTCACTGACTGTTAGTTCGGTGAGTAATTTTTTTCAAAGCTATGAGCATACAAAAAAAAAAAAAAAAATCTCTTGCATCTCTATTATGTTAGAATCTGTGTGGGGATGGCAATCCAACCAGAGTTTATGTCCAGGTTAACATCTTTTCCTTAAACTGAAGCTTTCCATTAACTAATGCATTCCTGCATTCTGCATTGCTTAATATGTTGCATCTGGCTAAACGGTGTTTATAATAGCGGTAACTGAATTGCTTTGCTGGATTTAGCATAAGATCTTAGCTGAATGTTGCATTAATATAGCTATTTGTATTTAAATGGTTTCTTCCCTAAAAAATAGAAAGAAGACATGCTTTTTTAGATGATGGTGGACTGGGCATTCTTTTCCATCAGCTTCTTTGTTTCTACTTTCTGCAGGACTCTGTCCTCAGGAGAACATGATTATATGAAGCATGAACTTAATTAAGCCTTTTGGATGAAATGATAAGGGCAGAAAAGAGGAAGATATGCCTCCTACAGTTGAACTTTTAAGCTTTTTGTTTTCAAGTTTCAGTTATCTTGCGTTGCGCTTCTGTATTTTAAGATCTTGAGAAGTGTTAAAATTCAGCGCAACGCACCATATACTAACCTGTATTTTTCTTTGAATAATTACCCTAGTGAATATATTTCATGCTTTATAAAAAAGCAAAAATATGTTATTAATGAATCGCTTTCATCTGCTCTTTGGCTGATTATGAGTACTTTGCTTATCAATGTCTACTTTAGAGGGGAAACCTTTTTTATTTTTTTTATTTTTATTTTTCCTTAAGGAAAACTTCTGGGTCAAAGACGACTATGATGTGATTTATTGTATTGCGAAAGCTAGAAAAAGAATAAAACTAACATTTACAAATGGCTTATGCTCTTCCCTAATAAGCAGTTAAATTATGCTTTGCCAAGGTATGAGTACAAGTATTTGCTGCTTTTCAGCATGCTGTTTACCTCTTTCATTTTTCTAAAAGAGGCAAATAAACAGAGAAGAACAACACCCAAATTATTGCAGACTTACACAGAACAATGTAAGTCTGAATTTGCAAGCATCTGTACTTTGATATATTTGATTTTTATTGTCACTTTATCAGTGTTAATTTGTAAGAATGGTCTTATGGGAGCTGGAGGGTAGTAATTATATAAAGGACATTTTTATAAGATGGGTTGCTGAAAGGAAACAAAATAAGAAAAAGTTCAGTATCTGTGAAAGGCAGTTTTACTTCTTCTGAAAGGTCCTTGCCTCCTACTTTCTTTTAAATGGTGTAATACTGAAAATGTGTGTCTTTGTTAAATATGCCATTAACTTCAGCTAAATTGACATAATGTTGACAGTTATTATGAGAACTGTTGCAAAACTAATTATGCTAATTAGAATGTAACTACCAGTAATTGCATGTATTCAAACACACCAACACCCTTTTGTGTGGTTCATTCCCCAGATGCAAGGCAGCCATTTGTTGCTTGAGAAGCTGCAGAATTGTAGCTTGAGTAATAAATGATTGAAAACAAATAAAATACATTCTTCAGAAACACTAATTGTGAAAGACAGAATCAATTGTGCATAAGCAAATGACATAATTTAAGAAAGGATCTTTATTTCATTTTAGAATTGTAGTGAATTCTTCAAATCATTAATTGCCTGGGTATTTAGTAGTTAGTTTTATCTACTGAATTTCAGGAGTAGCTGGATTTGTTTTAAAATAAAATTGTTAGAGAGAAACAAGAACCTGCATCTGAAATTCAGGTTACTTTAAATTTTAGCTCTTTCTGCCCAGGAATTCAGGTCTTCAGTGCTTGGTTATATTTGTGAGCAGCTATTTAATATTCTACAAGTTAATAATCAAGTACAAGGACTGCACTTGTAAGAAACTCAAGGAAGATATAATGGAAATCTGTTAAGTAGCTAATCTTAGGTCTGCCTCTTATCTGAAATCTCCCCAACATAGTTAAGTAGTTTTCAGAAGTACTGGTCTGAATTGAGGAAGTCCTTTGAATGCTAAGCTGTTGTATAGATCTGAATACCATGTTCTTGATTGACTTAAAAAACAACTTGACACCAGTCTCATCACCAAGAATCTTTTTAGAATGGGAAGTATTTATTCCTATGAAAAGCTAAAACTGCCAAGTTATCATAGCCAGATTTCTCTACTTCAGTTGCTTCTAGCATTTGAGACTGGAGAGTTGTTATCCCTTGTGTATTTCATTTCAGCTACAACTTACCCATGAATATGTATATTTCTTTATCAGTATTTGCCTTCTAACAAATTTGTAATTGCAGCTCTAATTCAGTAGTTAGCCCTCATTTGGTGGCAGAGAGAGGAAACTGAGCATCCATCTTTGTAAACACTTCTATATATTGAATATTTGTACACTGAGAAAGGCTAGAGTAAACCTGATCCAGAGC
This sequence comes from Numida meleagris, assembly GCF_002078875.1. Lineage (NCBI taxonomy): Eukaryota > Metazoa > Chordata > Aves > Galliformes > Numididae > Numida > Numida meleagris. Next base: position 21,506,446 of record NC_034438.1, read on the forward strand.
CATAAGACTGCTGACAAATGAATGCATGAATTTGATGATTGGGTGCACTGTTTCACACAGATGTCTTTTATTTGTCTATATTGTTTAGTTTAGCATTTGAAATATTCACTGCTCATTTCAGCATAAAATGTTTTTGTAGATTCAGCTGCTTGACAGAGCTCCAAATGTTTGATTCCTTCCCTAGTTTCTCTCACTAAAAGTCTAGGCACAATTAATTCTGATGCTTTTCTTGCTCATTCTCAAAAACAGAGGTGGTGATGACCAGTGAAAACTACCTCCTATAAACAGTTTTAGATCTCTTGGAACAGAGAACACTTCCTAAGCTACACAGTATCATTAGTTAAAAAAAGAAAAAAGATAAAAGGAAAAATGAGTTAATGATAACCTTTATGGAAGCCTGACCTAGTTTAAAATGTCTTTTAAGCAATAGCCAACATAACTTACAAGCATGTCCTCTTTGTGTAGAAATGGGTCTTCTCCTGTTAGCTTCTAAGCTTCCAGTTAATAGAAGGTATTTGAGCTTAGGCTGGAGTTGAAAGATGTTGCTCTGAACAGTTTGCATACTTTATTAGAGGTGAATGTAGTTATAGTCCTTTTCTGTATTGTATCAGAATGTAGAAAACCATTGGAGATGAAATGTGTATAGGAGGAAGCAATACATCCCTATTTTGCACATGAGCACCATGCTTCTATTCTGCAGGCATCCCGTATAATGATCTTTCTGCCTCCTGAGAGACTTTCCCCAAACTGTGGGAAGGCTCACTGGAACTACTTTTTACTTCCAGATAATGAAAAATCTAAGTCTGTTAAAGTTATCTTCCTTAGCCTACAGTGTCAGCTGAGCATGACTTAAGCTTTTGGATTTTTGTTTGATCTGTGGGACCCCCACAGTGGAAATCATTAAGTTAAATGTAGTTTCTCAGCCCTAGAAGTGGAGCTTGTTACTGTATCTTAGCATAATGCTCTGAATAAAGGCTTATACTGCTTGTTTGTTGTGACACTTGAGTTATAATTATCTTTTCCAAAAAAAACCAACCAACCAACCAAACAAAAAAAAACCCACCAACAAAAAAACATGGAAAGTATTGCAAAAGTCAGGCCATGAACTTATATGCTGGTAAAATTATCCACTTGAGAATTGAGAGTATGGATGATTTGCCAATAAACTATGCAGGCAGAAGAAATTGATATGTAATCAATTACACTGCTTGATGTTTAGATGCCTTTTTGGAAATGAAGTGTTTTTCAGCTTGTTGTTAGAGGATAACTGGGAATATAATGGTGGTGCTTTCTGGCCTTAGATCAGAAACTTCTGTAGTCCTTTAAGGGTTTTGTTGGAGTGGAGGAAATGATAAAAGGTTTTAGAGGAGGGAGAGTTGGTAAACAGGACAAAAAGAATGTGGGGAATGGAGACTGGAAAAGTAACTGGAACTGGGATGGATTTAGGTAAATTCAGTAATAATGCTATCTCCCAGTCACCATCATCAAAACCAGCAGAAAACTGTCTAGTGTAACTGATTGTCTAGTAAGCTATCATGATAGCTAAAATACATTCTCCTTTGCTTGAGAGGTATGTGCTGGTATACAGATTTGCTGTTGATGTTCTGATTTCTATTCTCTGAGCACTTGGTAAAATTTAAAATTAATTACAACTCTGACTTTAAAACAAATGACATAAAGTAGGCATGGGGAAATGAAAACTTAGAAAAATCTTGGCATGTTGGGTAGTGGATACAGTTCTTCCATTGGCACTCAGGAACTCAAAGTTAAGATAACCTCAGATGTGGGTGCTCTCTATGATGACTGTGTGAGCAGCAGTAGGTTAGCTAGAATTCTTATGGGGAACTCACAGCCTGTCTTCTACTCTACTTAGTAGTCATAGGAATTTGGTGCCTATATGTTCTTAGGATGAGAAAACTAATGAGGTTCCTGTAGAGGATAAGGTACTGCTCTACTGACCTCAGTTTTAATTGAGGCATATAGTCAAGGAACTTCAGCGTTGTAGAATTTTCTTCTTGATGCTACTCAAGAGTAATTATCACTGAAGAAAACTAGATTTCTGCTGTGGCATTTCCAGTTAACAGAAATGGAAATACTGAAACTCTCTCTGAGCTTTTTCTTGAAGTTTGACCTGAAGTGGTGGGCTTTGCTTACAAGTTGATGAGGTGTATATTATTGTGCTCAATTTTTTTTGCTGTGAGGCAGTATCCTCAGACTGAGGGATGACTAAGTATGGCAGACTTTTCAATTGATGAAGTGACATTTGTGTTTTCTTCTCAGACAGTCAACATGTTTTCATGACTGTTGCAGAGTGATTGTAATGTAGCAGCGGATGCAAGCAGACAGCGTGGGAACAATAACTCTCATCTCTCAGACTGAATTACTCCCATGGTTCTGATGATGGCAATAACTCTCAAAACAAAGAGAGCTGCAGCTGACTTACAGACACTGGAGTGGGAGGGAAAATATAGCTTATCCTCTCTGGTAGGAATGGAAGTTCCTCCTCTGATTTTGCGTGAAAACAGAGGTGTATAGCTAGGATTTTTCTGCAGGCATTTTTCAACTTGAGAATATACTTCAGAGCCTTCTGTTGTGTGTAGTACAGTGAGTGAAAAAGCACTCCAACCTCTCATGTCTTAAGTTTTTAGCCTTAACAAGCAGATACAGCTTTACTGAGTTAAAGTTGTGTGTGGGTTGACTGCCTCAGTTTGGGCTTTGTGCATGCATGCTGGATATTTGTATTTCTGGTTTTAGTTGGACATTATAAAATGTTCATGGGAAATCAGACGTCTTATTGTAAATTGTCTCTGTCCCATGAAAGCGGATAGGAATGTGGGCTTAGATCTTTTTTACATTGCAATAGTGGTTGATGTTCCTGCAAGACCTCCCACAATCTGATGCAATAGCCACTTTAATTGTTCTATGGCTGCTTTGGCGAGACAACCACCGTGTTTGTTCCACAATTTGTACAGTCACAGTGGACTGATGATTTTAGAGACAGCTGTTTTCATCTCCATAATGCTTGGAAATGTTCTGCTTGCTTTTTTTTTTTTTTCTCTGAGCACAGTACACCCTATGGTAATGTGTGTGCCTATATTCAGATATATCACATTTTTTTAGATGCAATGATCTTACTATTGCTATGCTATTAAGATTTGTCTTCTTTTTTGTTGTGGAAATCAAGAAACCTAGCAAAGTACTCATGTTGACTTACTGTCATTTGAGTAAACAATGTGATAATCAACAGGGGATTAGTTAACTGCAACTCTCTTGTGAATACATTTAACCTCTTGATCACTGCTGAATATCTGCAGTTATGTGGTGCAGTAGAAGATAGGACGTGGTAGGTTAAGTTCAGAAATGATGATTGGCTTTGTAGTGGATAGAAAAATTTCACAGCAACATACAGCTAAGAGTGTAAGGAAAAGGCTTATCACGATTTCCTAATTTTATGTTAGGTTATCTTTTCAAAAAAGGGTGGGAGTTGGTAGGAAGATACAAAGTTGAATTAAAAGATTCTTTGCTGTAAATAAGGAAGGAAAGAGAGACAGCTGAAGTTAACAGAGACAGCTAATTTACAACTGAAGTGGAGATGGATTTGAGTGTATTTATAATTATTTGGCCAGTAAAAGCAGATACAGGACAAACATTCCTAGCGTGATGATGCTTTTTTATAAACCTACAACTGTGAATACGTGTGTTCTGGTATGCTGTTTATACATGCTCTTCTGTATATGGTACAAATTAAAACTAGCAATTTAGTAGATGTAGTGATTTGGTAAAGCTAGGGAGCTTTCCTTTTGTCTGGAATCTTCCTTGGCTTGCCGGGTTTGTAATGGATCTTAGGCCTGTGGGAGTCAGACTTTGGCAAAGTGCCTACCTTTTGAATTAAGTTGAATGTTAAAACATCAGTATTCTAGTATTATTAGTAACTAGTATTCTCTAATGAAGGAGGTTGCTTTTGTGAAGAAGAATGACCATGCAGTGGGTGGGAAGTGTTGAATCTTAGAGCGTAAGGAAAGGCAGAATTTATTAAGAAGAATTATACATCTGTAAGTGAAAGCACATTACTACCGCTATCTCTTTGATGAAATATTGAATTATTGGAAGAGTTAAGAAGCAAAATGAAGTGTTTTTAAAAAAATAAAAAGACTAGATGCATCATTGTTCAGAGTGATTTAAAAATGAATAATAACTTAAATCCTTCCCAAGGTTAATAACTGTGTTTGAAATGCAGCTTGCCTATTCTTTCTGCTTTCACATAAAAACTTCTAAATATCTAGGAGGGACTATTTAGAGCATAATTGCCATCGTTATTGTCTTGCCATGTGAATTTTTTTTTTAAGACTTTGCTTTCTTTATCGGGTGCTTAATCCAAAATCTTCTGTTGAGGTGATTTTCAGAAAATGCCAGTATTGTAAAATCAACTCAGAAGCTTCTTTTTATTTTGTCTTTGAAAATTGAAATATAGCTATATAGGTGGAACTGCAGACTTTATGACCTAAAATGATGTAACTCCTGCGTATTTGCTGTTTGGCATTTCATGGAGGAATACTGAGACAAGTAGTTCTTTAATTTTTTTTTTAAAGGAATAGAACTTTTGTATGCATGTCATTCCTCAGTTCTTGTTGAAAAGAGCTCAGTGAGAAAAATAAGACTGTATTCAAATATGTCTGTCCTTTCAGAAATAAGTTATGGTTTGGAACATCAGCAGGCTCAGTGGTTTGTTAGAATGGCTGTTTTGGTGACTCATTGCATTTTACCATACTAAGGAACACAGTATTTGATGCAAAAGGCAAAATCATTAAAGTTGAAATATCAGTTGCAGCCAGTGTTCTCCTGTGTGTTCTGTCATTGAAAGGAAGGTTGATTACTTACAGCGGTTATTGCTTTAAGAAACAAGTTTGCTTCTGTAACGATTATTTTTCCTCTGAGATTTGTATGACTGCCATGTTAGCTTTCTAAACCTGCTCGACGGCTGTAGCAGAGGGGAGTTGGTGCGGCTAGGATTTTGTCCAGCAGGTGGCATGAAAAACCCAGTGTGTACCTGTGTGCTGCACATCCCTTACTCATGGCTGCGGTTAGGTGTATAACTGAGACTTACTAAGCAAAAACCTTAAAATACAATCATAGAAGCAATAGTATTTTTTAAGAAACGACTAAAATCAAATGTGCTACTTTGTGTAACAGCTTTGTGTGCCGCTACGCTAACCTGTGGCTTTCAGCTTTAAATTCATCAGCTCTAGGAATCCTGAAGGTCTCCCTGTTCATATGTGTTTTCTGAGTAATGCACAATGGCTCAGGAGAACAGTCAGATCTCTCTTAGTGCATTACTGGACTGAGTAGCTGGTGTGCTCTTGTGGGCGCACAGCAAGCCAGCTTGGCTTGACTGAATGTGTTTCTGTGCCACGTAAGAGCCGTGGTCTTTGATGGCAAAAGGGAAGGCAAACTGAATGGCACTGCTGATCCATGCAGCATTTATTGACTGAAAACCTTTACTTCTGAAATGCAGAAGTTGTGTTGCTGTGTGTGAGTGGAACTATCTTACTAGAAGAAGGTGTAGTAAAATACAAAGTGATTTTGGTTTTGTCATCAGGCCAGCAGTACCATCTCAGTGTTTCAGCTGGGGACTCATAGGAAGCGGTACGTTGAAAAAATCTGATGGGTGCAGCATCTGCCTTTTTTCCTGAGGGATACTGGGTATCCTGTCAAGCTCTGAAGGAGTTCCTTTCGTCTGAAACATATATTCCATCATTTTTAAGTCCATTGAAGGGACTCAAGGCAGATGTGTAGAGATGTAAATGGCACAAGAGAGGCTGCAAGGAGAGGAGAACTGGAGGTGAGTCACCTCTATGTTTACTGTGATGCTGCACTTGCAGAGAATTATCATAGCTTAAAATAGAAAACACAAACTCTCTCTGGCTGATCTAGTTCTAAAATGATTTCTTAGCTTTTAATGATATATTGAATTTATTATTAACAGCCTTCATACTGAAAAGGGCGTCCTAGTGAAGTACACAGTAGATTATTGAAATGCTTCTCAGCTTTCTAGTTGACATATTTGATGCTGGAGAAAAGTTTTGATTTAGTAGTGAAAGGTCACATTGTCTTTAATGACTCCCAAAGGATTAAATCTTGTGATCTAAGATGAATGTGAGAAAATTGAACTAATTTAGGTATCTAAAACTTCTTGAATATATTGAATGTGTTACTAAGTGTTACGTATTTTCCATGCTAAGATTGAGTGTATAATAACAAGTCAGGTGAGTAACGTACAGTTAATCTATGAAGAGATGTTTAGTTTTGATTCTTATGAAAAGTGTCACTGTTTGACATGAAGAATACCAGAATTAGAGCAACACGGAGCAAATGTGAGACTTTTTTGAAATTGCACTTCATTCTGGTATGATATGCACAGATTTGTAGCAGTAAAGCTCAGAGAATGAAATACTGTAACTTTGGCACCTTTAATATTAAAATGTATATTGTTTAGGTTGTATGGAATTCTGCATGAATTACACCTTGCTAGTAGTAAATTACATTGTTATGAGTATTAGTTGATTCTGTTAGAATTAATTAGCTTCTCTGGAATGCAATGCATTTCAATGATATTCTGATAGTTCATTAATTAATAATTAATATCTTAATTTTAAACTAGGCACCTTAAGTTCCCAACTCTCTAAAATGGGAGAATTGTTTTCTCTGTTCCCTTCAAGATCATATGATACCACTTCACAGCTTTTATGGTAAATGAGATCTTGGAAAATAAATCATGAAAACCAAGTGCTGTATTTTTATTACCATGCTGAGATCATTTGGGATAAAGCTGGCCTATGTTTTCTTGCTGATTGAATATCTTAGTTGAAATACTCTTTCCTGTTAACAGCAAAATGAGCAAGCCTTCCTATGGCTGTGCAAGGGGAAATCCTTGCTGTGCATAGTGCTGAGGTGCGTGGTGGTCAGTGGCTCTGTTCTCACTGCCTTGGAGGGGATATGCCCCCTAAGGTGCATTCCAGTTGCCCTTATCTCAGTGACAGCTTACATGTTGTCTGTCAGTCTTGTTTTAATGGAGTGTCTCATTTCCAGTACTATAGCTGATTTCAGTGACACTTCACAGTACAACAGGGCTTTTGGAAGGTCAAGGACCAAGAGGCAGATGGCTGGTGTGTTGTCATAGGCTTTTTTCCTTAGGAAACAACAAAACATTACTGGAAGTTGGCAACATTGCTTTGAAGAAAACTCTTTGGGAATGTGGCAGGAGGTAGTGATGCCATAAGTTTCTGATTTATGTAAGGTGGCTGGGTGTTGGTCTTTTTAAAGTTCCTGAAAGGTTGTCTTTTTGATACACCTGCACAGCAGTTTTCACTCCACCCTGAGCGCACGTGTTCCAGCTCCCAGTATCGTACCTGGCTTTGGCTTTCATGCTTCCTGTTTGCTAGAGTGAATGTTAAGCCTGAGCTCTTTGGCAGCATTCTAATTTAAAAGCTACATTTTAATAAGATGACTCTAATATATATATATGTATATTTTAATTAATAATGAGGGAAACCAAAACCTCTTACATTTTACGGGAAAAAAAACTCAGAACATTTCTTCTCCCTTGGAGAGCTTTGTGTTGATTTTTTTTTTCAGCATAATTTTTCTGAATTTTTGGGTGATACAGACAAATGCAGTGCCTCTCTATAGAGTGTCCTCTGAAATTCATTGTAAAATGTAGTAGGTGAATTCCTGTAGGAACTGAAAGCTATTTTCGGAATATTACAAAACAGAAATGTGATCTCTGTATTATGTTTTCTTTACTGATATGCAAAGTAGGAGAATTATTCTGGTGTGGGATTTAAGGTGATTCAACTTCTGTTATGACCATTCAGAAAGATAACCTTGGGGTGCTTTGTGCAAGTGTAGTGTCATCTTCCATTGACAGTTTGTGCTTTAATCTGTCTTTAAAAGTAACTTCAAAATGCTTCAAAATACATGTGTTTTTTATGTGTTCGAAAACTTTGAGACCTACAGTGTGTCTTCAGAAGAAATAATCAAAGTAGGATCCACCTCATGGAGATGGTCAAAGATGTTGCAGGAATTTGATTCACACTTCATTTGTAGTGGATAGGAAGCTACACTGCCGCAGGTGCTGGAAGGATTTGGGGAGTCAGCTCCGAAGGATTCCTGGAAAACTTTATGCTCTCCTGAGTTCACAAGTATCTGTGGTTATATGCTGTGAGGAAGATGAGCAGCTACTGTTTTACTGAAGCTTGAATATCAAGCTTTTGGTTTCCTTTTTAATGCACTGGGTTTGTTGTTGGCATTTTTTGGAGGGGGCAAGGATCTTGAAGGGGGGGGGGGGGGGGGCTGAAGACAGAGAGCAAACCACATTTCCGTCCTACCTCTTTTCAGTGCCAAATCTCAATAATATACATGTATCTATATTTTAGAAATTATATCCTACATCTTCTTTTTGTGTTGTGTATTAGCCCTATCCAGCATCATGCACTGCTGCAATTCCTTTGGCAGAAGTCCTATAAAAATTGGAAGCTGGTTCTTAAAGCCTGAACTTTCATGATTAGAATGATAAAACAATTTTTGTGTATTGATTTGCAATGATGTGAGGAAGACTATTCATGGAAAATGTGGATGAAGATTTCAGCCCTGCTACATGTATTAGGTCTGATGTGATGGATGGGTTTTTGTGTGTGCGCATGCATTGCAGGCATATGCATGTGGTTGACAAGTTGACTAGAGCTGCTTTTGTTTGCCCTTGCACATGCGGAAGCAGTGTTGGTGTGAGCTGGTTTCAAAAGCATAACTACAACCTCCAGTGGAACACGCTCCAGGGTGGTTTAGTTATTTCTCTCTTCTCAGTGTCCTTAGGGAAAGGTTGCATAGGAATTAGTGTCAAATGCTTGCAGATTTTTCCATTCCTGTACTTGTAAAAACAGGTATCTGTGGTGAGATAGTGTGTGCACTTAGCTGGACTTGAAAATATGACACAATGTTTTAATTTTGCTGCTAACAATTACATGAATAGCTTATCAGTAGGTTATAACACAATCAGAAGCTTCCTTTTTTTTTTTTTTTTTTTTTTAATGAGTGGTGGGGAAACGTGTTCTTGTGGGTTGCAAATTTTAAAAAGGCAAAGTAATTATTGGATTGCTTGTTATCTGTTCTGAACTTCAGATTTTTCACATTTGGGAGGAAAGTAACTCTTGAAAAAATTCAGGGATGGTGATTTGATGTTGTGGAGTACTTAAGGTATAAAAAACAGCCCTGGCAGAGACCGATTCAGAGGGCAGAGCACAAGTGAGTTGTTCCATGATGCGTAATAAACACAGTTTATCATATGCTGCCACCATGTGTAATATGAAAGTGGCAGCTCTACGCAGGATATGCGTATTCATAAAGTTGAATCTCCGCTATGAATCTTGAATTAAATATTCCTATTTTCACATGCTCAGTTTTTGTCTTTAAATTAAATCATTTCAGTAATGATAGTAGTATCTGTATTTTCTCAGAAAACAATGTTGACTGACAGAACTAAGTGAAATAAGATGACGAATTCAAAGAACAACAACTGAATGAGGAAATAAGCTAATTCTGTGCAATTGTACTAAAAATGGTTAGCACATTTCTTTTTGGCTTTAAATAAATGGGTACCTCTGGGTATGTACCTAAGCTAGCTTAAATATTCTTTGTAATTATCAGGAAAAATGCTGCATTTTTAGGGAAGAAAGCTTTCTGAAAACATTTTCTTAAAGTAATTTTGCCTCTGTGGGTAGGGAAGAAAAATTTCCTTCTTCAAATACTGTATACATGTACTGTTTTGTGGTGCATGTACAACAAAAGTACACCTTTCTGCAATTGCAGTTGACAGGAAGGAGTCTGTGAATAGTATTGTTAAAATGTTTCTAAAAATGTATTTCATGATTTTCCTTCTAAACTATGACTTTTTAATACCTGATGCTCACTATCATGTTTTCATCTTCCATTCGTTTTACTGAAATAATTAGCTGGAAAGTAATAAAAGATTCCGACAGAAATAGCGAGCCTAATGCTACTTCGAACACATAGGTCTGCTTTTGGTAGTCTATGAGAAGGCTCACAGAGTGCGAGAATTTTCAGTTGACATTCGCCTTGTCCTGGATGCAAAGCTCTGCATTTCTGCGTGGGAAAACGTCACTTTTAGGATTGACAGCAAATACTTTTTCAATGAAAACCAGTTTCTGTACATTTCCAATTGGGATTAATTTCATCTTCCACTGGAAGGCAGTCTTCTCTTTGTTTTATTTTCCTTCTCTTCCTTCCTCCCTGTCTTATCTAGGTCGCTGCAGAAATGATCTCTGGTTTCTTGCAAAACAAAGTAGTACTTCTACTCTGTACCTGGAATGCTTTGTGGAGTTCTTAATTTTGCTTGATTGTAATTCTTTCTGTAAGGTATCTGTGTCCACAGCTGGATAATTTGTGATGCTTAAGGTTTCTGTTTAGGTTGTGGACCATTTGCGTCTATGCCTATCAGTGTCATGTTACTTTGTGCTGTGATTTTGTTGTGGTGTTGTTGTTTGAGTAATAAATCTGAAGAATTTTCATGCCTTACAGGCCTCTCAGCTAGACGGGAGAGTGCTTTTCATTCATATATCTGTATTATGTATATTTAGATTTGCTAAAATCATTGATGAAAAAAGACATTTAAAATTTCAGTATTCACCTCTGAAGGAACTGATAAATCATGTGCTGCGGGGGGAGGGGGTCTCTATTGCAGTGATTGAAATAAAACTTATGTAAATACATATGCAGACAGCCTTGCCCCTGAACCCCATGGTGTGCCACAACGGGCAGACGGTTCCATTTTGCCTCTCACCCCTGAAATGTGACAGTCTGGCCATTACCTCAAATTAATTTGTGCTATCCTCACTGGAAAGTGAGGCACAGCAATATTTAAATTGTGATTCATTTGCCTGCATTGTCTTTGGAAACTGAGAAGTACTGAAATGTTGGAATGTGAGGGCGTGCAGATCTGAATGATGGGGAGAAGGTTTTAAAGCATTGATAATGGAGAAAGAAATGATGGCTTATTTTGAAGTGGAAATATGGAAGGATAATGGCATTAGGGTGAGCTGAGAGGAGATGCACTATCTATCTCCTTAACTCCAGTTTTCCTTTCTTCCTTAGAGGTGAGGGATCCCGGGCATCCTTCAGTTTGATTCTGCAAACCTCAAAGTTTTCCACTAGCTGCAGCATGCTGTTTAAAGACAGGTTATGTTTCAAAATGAAATGAATTCAGGAGAGTCGAATATCCTTTGTTACAGAGTTCAAACCCTGTGGTCAGAATTCTCTCTCCAGGCCCCTAATCAGTGCTTTTCATTGCCTGGTCTCCCTCTTGTGGATTTAGTGTGAGCAGCTTCTTTCTCCATGAACACAGGCACAGTTCTGATCCTGGAACTGACATCAGTGATGGTAAGTTTTGAGCCACTGAGCTGATGCTGTGGGTGCATTTTGGGCTGGAGACAGGGAGAGTCAGGGAAGGGGAAACACCTGCAGGTAATGTCAATGTAACTGATAAAAAATGACTTTTTTTACCCCTGATAATGTAGCTGCAGATCTCAGAGAAATGCAGCCATGTGAAAAAGCTCAAATGTTCTCACTTCTTTTATTTTAAAAGTGTAAAACAAGAATATGAATACATTTCAGACGTATGGAGAAATGTAGAGGTGGGCAAATACAGGAGCCTCTTTGTGGTTCTTCACATGAGCTGCTACTGCTTAGTGTTATCCTTTCAGCAGTCCTTCATTTTTGCTTCAAATGTTTTTGCCTCTAGCAGGTTTCACTGCTGTGAAATGTACATGGGCTGCTTCTCAAAATGATGCCATCTGACAGGAAATCAATACCTTTTTTTTCGTACTAGATTTAAGGGTGTGACTGTCATAATCCTCATCTTAGACTGTTAATAGGTGAATGCAACCTTGATTTCTATCTCCATTTATATCCTTTAGTAAGAAATGTACCTTTGTGTCCAAGCTTGCTGCTCTCCAGAAGTGCTGTGGGGTGCGTTGTTCTCAGTGGGAAGAGAACACATGTTAGGGTCTGCAGGTGTACCTGTGTGTTTCAGGTAAAAGGTGGGCGTTGCTAGAGATGGATTCTGCTGTTGTGTTACGGAGTCTTCTGAAGAATCAGACTTTGGAAGTGAGGAATTCCGTAAGCCATGTGATTAGGATGTGATCCTGGGAAATGCAATCCCTCTTTTGTTGAAGTTAGTGGGTTCAGTTGCACAGAGAGAAGCTGGGGTGGTTGGTGCCATTTGCCAGACATGAGCAGTTTCAGTGCCCAAGTCGTCTCTGGGCTCAGCCTGGGTTTGCTCAGCCTCTGTCCGTCAGTGCTGGTCACTGTGCGTTTGGTGAAGGCGGGAAGTGCTCTGTGCCCGGAGAGCGTGCGCACCTCCTGGGTGCGGGAGGCTTCCTGCTCGTAGGTGCGGCCAGGCGATGCCCAGCTGCAGATACATGCGGATGTTTTTCTTGGTGCTCAGCATTGACAAGACTTCCCCCGATGTACGTACACAGCGATAGCTTTTGGGCAGGAAGCGCGGTCAGCTTCGTTCAGTCGCCGAGTTCCTGCATCTCGCAAGGTGTTCGAGTGGCACAGCCCAGGTGGTGGGCGCCGGGGCCGGAAGTGCCGTGCCGGCTGTGCCCAGAACCGCGCTCCCCGCGGGCAGCGGGCGGGGCGATGCTTATCGCGGGTCCCCGCCGGCGCGTGGCGGAGCCGCGGCCCGGCACAAGGGAACCGGAGAGCCCTCTCGTAGGAGCGCCGCAGCAGCGCGCCGTTACCGCCGCGCTTCGCGTGAGCGAGTGGAAACTCGGCGCGGTCCTCGGGGCTGCCCCGCCGGCGCCGCTGTAAGTTGCCGAGGTGCACAACTCGCCGGGCCACGTGACGCCGCGCCGCCAATGGGCGCCGCCGTGATGTCAGCGCTCGGCAGCTGCAGGGATGCGGAGCGGCGACCGGGCTCGGGGCAGTCCGGCGCGGCCGGCCGGCGGAGCGGCGCCATGGACGCGCCGGGCATCCTGCGCAGGCGGGGCCTGCAGGTAGGGCCGCGCGGCGCCGCCGCCAGCCGCTCGGGAGCCGCCCTCACCTGCCGCGCGGTGCGGGGGCGTGCCGCGGGCCGCGGACACCTGTGGGCGGGAGGCGCGGCGGAGTTGGGCTCCGAGCAGCGCGGCTGTCGGGGCTGCGGCGCGGGGCCGGGGAGGCGGCGGCCGCCGCGACCCCGTTGGCGCCCGAGCGTGGCGGAGGTGTGGGGAAGCGCGGCCGTTACGGGGGAGAAAGTTTTGTCCGCCGTCGGGTTCCCGGCAAGCTCGGCTAGGGGCGGTGCGGTACCGTCGCTGTGCGGTCACCTCCCTAGCGGGTGTTCTGCCGGCGCTCCGAAAGTCGGGGAGATGTCCCCGCGGGTAGCGCGGCATCGGGCTGTGCCCGGGCAGGCGGACGCACAGGGCGCTGCGGGGCCGAGCGGTGCCAGAGCGGCAGGGGCACGCGGGTCGCCCCCCGGCCCCGCTCCGCGCGCAGCACCGCCCCGGCCCCGCACCGCTCGCGCCCATTGTTCGGAGAGCTCCTCCGCTCCGGTCGCGCTCGGCGACGAGTGTGCTTCCTTTCTTTTGTTTTCTTTCACATCCGCAGGGTTTCAGTGGGAGCAGGGAGGGAAAGGAAAACCTCCCTGTAGCTGGGATCGTTATTCTTAGGCGGCGTAGCACGGCGCGTAACGCGTGAAACGCGCTGAACTTGCGAAGTTGCAGGCTCCCATACCCTCCTGTTCTGCGCTTCCAACTTGGTGCTGGTCACGTGGCGCTTTCTGTCGGACGGGCGAAGAGCTGCGGTCTGCGGGGCCGCGTCCTCAAGTAGCACGGGGAGGGCCGTGGGAACCCGGCGGCCTCTCGGCGTTAGGGAGCCGCTAGCTGTCCCGGACCCATGTGCGATTGCATCCGTCCGTGGAGAGCGGGCAACTTCTTTCGTAAAAACAGACTCTGCGATGTTAATCCCTTAAGTCCTAAATCCGTTCTGTTAGTTGATTGTGCAGCGGAAAGGGGAATTTCGGCTGCAGGTTGGGACTGCCAGTGCCAGCTTTTAAAAGGGGATTTAAAAGTTTTGAGAGGTAGATCTTCACAGCGAGACCGGATTTCCTTTTCCTAAGCCTCCTTTAATCCATTGAGTCCTGTAAACCGGATTTCTGCCTTTTGACGAGAATCGAATGGCAGTCTGTTCTGATTAGGGGGTAACGTAAAAACCTGATGCAAAACCTATTGCTGAGTACTGCAAGCACTTCTTTTGAGGGAATTTTCTTTGTTTCTGTTTTCTGTAACTTTAATTAAGTAATCTTGAATGGACACCATGAATGTTTCAGAGAACGCTTGCTTGTTCCTACATATGCTTGAATGATCATTTCATGGTGTTGAAAGCCATATCATGAATAGTTCCAGTACCAGAAAGATCCTATTCACACATACAATGAATGCAGTAGTCATTTTTAAAAGTAGGTACCTCATGTCTATCATTAGAGTGTGATTCTGGGGTGGGAAAAAACAGCCAGTGCTCAGAAGTATACAGGATGAAATACCGTCATCTAGAAGACGGTGGAGAGGCTGAGATCCAATTTACACTGGAATTTCATTTATTAGTCCTTTAAGTAAAGCGGTTTTCCCATTGTCCTCTCACTCGCTGTCTTCTATTCCTCTGTTTTTTTCACCTTCCATCTGTTCGTGTGGTTAGCTTAGAGACTCGTATGATGAATTTGCAAGCTGGAGAGCAGATCATGTGACCTGATACAGAATGCAGTCCCTGTTTAATTCTGCTTAGTAAATACTGATTAGATGAAGTCCATGAGTTGGCTCTTTGATTGACATTTGACCTTCTCAGTCCGAAGTAATGAATTGGTTACTTTGTAGTAGTAGTAGCATGGATTCTTACTTCTTGTTTTGTTCTGGTTGTTTTTTTTTTTTTTTTAATAAATCTTCTACCATTATATTGTTCTGTAGGATTAACCTATTTGTCTTTCTTCTTTTTCATACATTACCGAGCCTTTCCTTTAAAGGCTACAGAGAATACTCATAGAAGGCTCTATTTTTTTATTTAAATAAAAAGCCTTCTGTGTTAAGACGATTCTGAAGAAGCTATAGTCAATGACAGGTTGGCTAACTTTACTTCATAGTGCTCTGTAACTTCTTTGTGTTAGAAATAGAAATGCTCCAGGAAGATAAATCTGCTTAAAAGCGGTGTGCTTCCTTTGTTGAAGCACGGAGTCCTCCGAAGTGTGTTTTTTTTTTTTTTAATAAACCAGTAATACAGTGTGAAACAGTACCTACTTAAAAGTCAGATTTCTGCAATGGCACTTTTTTTCTATTTGTACGCAGTTTGCTTCAAGGCTTGGTTTACAGGACGCGCAAAACATTTCCTTTTAGATGGGAAACTGGTGCACTTGTGTTTGATGCCATGTACCATCATGCTGTGTTTAAAAAAAGCCAGGAAGCAGCTTGAATTGAATCTCAAAATATAAGCCGTAAGTAAATATGCAGACTTGGGTAAATCTTGTTTTGGGTTCATCTGTGAAGGTTTTCTGAGCTCTTGGGCTTTGAAGAGAAACCAAGCCCTTCATTTGTTGCAACCTGAGTACATACACCTAATTCATTTTGCTACAAGTTCTTTCTTCAAGTCATGACTTGTTTTGATTATATTCACAGAAAAATAACATCTCCTGAATACAGAGCTCTGTAGCATGTACTCATTTTCAGTAAGCAAGTTTTTATGAAATGTCCTCTTTAATGACAAAGGATAGTTTTTATTTGAAGGAAAAGTAAGGAGAAAATTGTACGTTTTTTCAGCTTCTGAAATTCTAAGTATAACTTAGCGTGGATTGAAATGGGAATTTCTTTCAAATATATAATAAAAATGAAAGCAGCTGATTACTTGACTGCATCCTGCTAAGGCATTACATTTCAGCTTTCTTCCATGACGTAGTCTGGTAGGCATTGGTCTGAGATGGTGTGTTTTATATTACCTTAAACAAAAGCTCCAAAATCCAGTGGTTGTGTGTGCAGGTAACATGCTGTTCCTGCAGTCACTTAGAGGGATATGGGAATGTGGGAGAAATCCTGCTGCAAGTTGCAAACAGCTTCAGTCATGTTTCTTGAGCTGATGAAGCTTTCTCTTTTGTGAACAGATGTGCTGGATGCTTCAGACCTTCCCTTTCCTTTATGCTAATTTCATTTCTGCCTCTAAGTGGTTAGTTAGCAGTGTCTTGTAAATCCTGAGGTAATTGCATGAGTTTTTCTTATTAGACTTTTGGAGAAATTGACCAACAGCACATAAATCAGCTATATGTGGAAACTCCTAAATGTCAGAGGAAAGCTGCACTGATTTGCTTTCTTGTCCACAAGTATGTATTTTCTTTGTAAATGCTGGAAAATTTTCACAGGTATCTAAGGCTTCTTTAAATTTCAGGTGACTGAATTGCATTAAATTTGTTTAGTTAATATTGTATATGACGTGGAAAAAGTCCAGTTGAAAGTCTTTTAATACTGTACTTCACACATGGATTTTTGGAGGATGAGTGGAAAAGAATTCCATCCTTAATTCAGAGTCATTGTTGTAGAAGTGGAAACAGTGTGAATGAAAGTGCAGTGCAAACACAGGGTTGCATTTATTTGCGAACTGGTGAGTCAGTTTGTGCAAATTCCATGTCTTGCTAGCAAAGATTGCAAGGGGCATGGTGACTGTGGCTTTGGCAATTCCTTTACTCCACCTCTAGTATGGGAAAATAGTTGGTTTTTATAGGCACTCTTTGAAATATTGTATGTAAAATATATAGACTTCTGCAAAATTAAAATGTTGGAAGTTTTTTTTTCCCAGGTTTTTCCTTATTGGCTTTCCTAAAAATGTGTTCTGAGAAAGTAATCAGGAGGGAAAGGATTTCCTAAGAAAAATGACCTTACCTATATCTCCTTAGCAGACCTGTCTTTTTGGGAGTAGGAATCTTCATGAAAATATTGCTTTCTGAAAGAATTGATGCATGAAATAGAAAGTTCAGCTGAGAAGCTGTATCCCATAGAAGAGGAAAGGATGTATCAGTGAGGCTGCAGCTGTCTCTTGAATGCTGTTCATGTAGCGTCCTGGGAGGAATGGTGGTAAGAATTGGTGAATGTTACTTGGACCACAGTCTTCTTGCTTCTGTTGCAAACTGTAGACTGGAAAAAATAAAGCTTACATGTGAGGTTCTGGAAAGGCTCTGCATGTTTTTCACTGATTTGAATGCTGTGTATAACAGTTCTCTGTAGCACTAAATGAGGGGATTTGTATAGTTGTGAACTGGACTTCAGAGGTGGCTCTGCCTCTTACTGACGGAAGGGGGAAAATAAATCCATGGAGGGGTGTGGAACCTCATGCAAAAGCAATGGAAGATCAAAACCAGAAACAAAACTGACCAGACTTTACAATATGCATTTTCTAGTAGATTTAGATGAATCGAGGGGAAGACAGGATGGAGGTCTCCTGGCGTAGTGCAGGAGTAGCTTTGTGACTGTAGTCTGCATACATCCTTGGTAGCTTGATCCAGTCTTGTCTAACGCATTGTTACTTGAGGGGCTACATCTGTGAGGTAGTGCTCAGAACAACTTAAATTGTGACTCTAGCATTTTTGATTTATGAGCTATGGACAAACTGTTCAGTGATCGGTTGGATAAAGTCAAAATATAAAATTTACCAAGAATGTACTATATATATATATATATATATATAGACAGAGAGCGGTCTTTATTTTTAAGTTACTGTAGGGACAGTGGTGGAAGGCGAGTCATCTTGGATCTATTCTTGTGATGTGTACAGGACAGAGTAGATGTTTTGCATGCTTAAATAGTGATAGACGGTGATAGCTGTGTTTTGCAAGCGAAAGCCATTGGAGAGAGGAAACACTGATGTAAAGAACACTTTTCCTTTTCTCATTATCTTTCGCATCTGTGGACCTAACAAAGTGTACAATCTCTTGATCAGCTAATTCCCCTCTGTTCTTCAGGCATTCATGCATTGTTATATGTTTGTCAAGTCCCTGGAAAAGACCTTGTGTCAGACATTTTGCTATTTGAGCTGTGAAAGCTTTTCTGAAAGGGTTAACCATTTCTTCTGTCTTTGCTTCTCTTGGCATTGTGGCCACTTTATTTCAGGGGCTTAAATAAATAGATAAATAAACAATCCTGCTTGCTGCATTCAGAGCTAAAATATTTGGTATGAGGCCAGATTTGGTGTCTGTGGCCCATATCACACTTCTCTCTAATGCCCTTTGATTATTACAGTAACGTTTCTTGATAATGTCTACAATATGTCACCAAGCTGACTGACTGTTTTATATTAGGTTTGGAATGCAAAGTGTAAACTTAATGTTCCTTCATGTCCAATACCACAATGAACTCAGAGGTGGAATGTGTAATGTTTTGAACTGAGCTTGGTTATGTTTTACAGGTCATAAAGAAAATCAGCTTTTTGGAGTCCTCTGTGCGCTAGTTAGCTCCTATTTTGAGTCACTTGACTTACCCCAAAATCCGTAGTGTTTTTTTTTGCCTACTGATTTAGTAATAATAGGAATAATATCCACATGAAGGAAGTGAACTTCTGATTAAGACCATTTTTTTCCCCAATCCCACGGGTAGTTCTTAGTTTGACAGATAATTTTGTTAACAGTTTTTCTTTACTCGCTATGTCACAGGTAATAAAAACAGTAATTCTCCATGTTGTCTTTCTGAAATTCTTTGTAAGACATTTCATTTGAGCTCGTTGTGTTTCCCTTTCTGTCTGATGCTGCTTCATGTGTCATGTTTGACAGGATGATTTCTCAGATTTGTTTCCACCCACTTTAAGCCTTAAGTTTTCCATTTCTTGAGTAGGGGTTTTATCAAAATTGCCCGCAGACTTTGACATGCTATTAATTCCTCTTCCTAAGAGATTAAAGCAGTAAACATTTTTGCTTATAGCAGTGCTGGTTGCCCATCTGAATATTAAAATTAAATAAAAACACTTAATTGTGAAAATCATGAAGCAAAACTGCAATTTGGTAGTTTCTTTAAATTTTCTTTTCTTGGCTTCACTTTATCTCCATTAAAGTAGCACTGACTTCTTCTACGATCTTAACTCTACCTTCTACAGGATAGGTAAATCAGAAAATGATTTTTCCAATCAGCATCTCACACCCTCTCTAATCTTGTTCAGCTGCTTGTTCTCAGCTTCTGCTCTCGTGTTTCTGTTGCATCCACCCCAACTTTTCCTTGAAGCCCTCCTAGATTTAATTTCTCAAATTTAGAACTCCACTGTGGCGTGCAGTAGCTGGGATTTGTTCTAGAAGGGATAACTGCACTCAGTATCCATTCCTTTGAGAACAAGCATGCTCTCCATAGGCATTAGGTACTAAATGCTGAGTGTCTACAGAGCACGTTTCATTTGGAGTAGTCTGTCCTTTTTGAAATACCCTATTTTTGTGTATCTATTTGGCTTAGTTTCATAGGGATACTAGATACACTTGGATGGCACCTAGTTATTCTTCTCCACCAAATTTCAAGATGTTGTGGCAAAGCAAGGGAACAGGTGCACTGAAGATTCTGTAAGTGTTTTTAAGCTCTCCTGTTAGAAAGAGATCCACTTTAGCAGCAGTATACCAAAGATGAGTTTTTGTTTTAGTTTTCACGAATGGTGTTCCCCAGCGGTCGGTGCTGGGGCCTGTCCTTTTCAATATCTTTACTGATGACCTGGATGAGGGCATTGAGAGCACCCTCAGTAAGTTTGCAGATGACACCAAGCTGGCAGGAAGTGTTGATCTGCCTGGGGGTAGAGAGGCCCTACAGAGAGATCTGGACAGGCTGGATCTCTGAGCTGAAGCCAATGGGATGAAGTTCAACAAGACCAAGTGCCGGGTCCTGCACTTTGGCCACAACAACCCCAGGCAACGCTACAGGCCTGGGGCAGAGTGGCTGGAAGGTTGTGTGGAGGAAACGGACCTGGGGGTATTGGTCGATGCTCAGCTGAGCATGAGCCAGCAGTGTGCCCAGGTGGCCAAGAAGGCTAATGGCATCCTGGCTTGTATCGGAAATAATGTTGCCAGTAGGAGCAGGGAAGTAATTGTTGCTCTGTCCTTAGCACTGGTGAGGCCACAGGTCGAGTACTGTGTCCAGTTTTGGGGCCCTCACTCCAAGAAAGACATTGAGGCCCTGGAGTGTGTACAGAGGAGGGCAACGAAGCTGGTGAGGGGTCTGGAGCACAGGCCTTATGAGGAGCGGCTGAGGAAGCTGGGATTGTTCAGTCTGGAGAAGAGGAGGCTCAAGGGAGACCTTATCGTTCTCTATAACTACCTGAAGGGAGGTTGTAGTGAGCTGGGGGTCGGCCTCTTCTCTCTTGTAACTAGTGACAGGACAAGGGGGAATGGCCTCAAGTTGCACCAGGGGAGATTTAGGCTGGACATTAGGAAACAGTACTTTTCTGAAAGAGTGGTCAGGCGCTGGAATGGGCTGCCCAGGGAGGTGGTTGAGTCACCGTCCCTGGAGGTGTTCAAGAAAGGTTTAGATATAGTGTTGAGAGACATGGTTTAGTGGGGTTATTGGTGGTAGGTGGATGGTTGGACTGGATGATCTTGTAGGTCTTTTCCAACCTAGCTAATTCTATGATTCTATGATTGTACATGTGCTGTGAATGAAATTTCAAGTGATCAACTTTCTGTAGACACTGAAGTATTCAAAATTTCTATCTTGTAGGAGGCAGTAGGTGGCCTTTGTTAAATGATGGGGCTCATGGCATTACTGGTAACTAGTAGCTCCTGTTACTGTGTGTTTTCCTGGATTTTATTTTCCAGTGTCTGGAACCAGGTGACTACTTTCTACAAACTATTTATACTGTGCATTACCTACAGGTAAAGGATGCTGTATCAGAAATATATATATATATATATGTATATATAATAGAGAAATGTATATGAAGATGCTTTTCAACTAATGAGAGTTCCCCTGCTGGCCCTCTTTATATTGTGTTTAGAAAAGTAAGGGAGACATGGCAAAACAGGATGTATAGTGTGATTGTGTTAACTTCTGTTCTGAGGTTTTTCTGATGTAATAGCTTTTAAAAATCTTTGTTATCCTTTTGTTTTTAATTATGTTAAAAGAAGGAAGATATCATTTGAGTTGCTCTAAAAAACTAACTGTGCACGGCTTCTGCCTTTGCATTAGGGAATTTGGCTGTCAAAACTTACGTGTAGAAGAACCTGAAAATAATCCCTATTCTCTTATGTTTTCTAAATACAACACTCAAAGGCACAGCTGGACCATTTGGGTTGTGAGTGGAAAATTGATTCTTAGGTATCCAGTGCCCCTTGTGAACATAGTTTCCTAGTTTTAAATTACCTCAATTTCTTTTTGGGATTTTTCATAAATGTAGAGAAGTCCAAGAAAGGAAGGAGCAATGCAAAAAAAATAAAAAAATAAAAAAAAAATTAGGAACACCAAAATGTTTATGCCCAGGATAAAAGGTGTATTTTATGGTGCTCTGATTCTTTATTAGTTCGTGTGCTGTTTTCTTTTCTGGTTCTTCAAGACACAGTAGTACATATTTGTGTTTAAACATGAAAGATGGTCACTACTGCACTTACATCAAAATACTATTAAGTATCTTGTGTTGGACTGTATCTCTGGCTAGCTGAAAATAATAAATAGCAGATTTTGACACTTGGGCATGAAGCTGATTAGCATTTTCTGATTTCATCACTTCTGCATTGAATAGTCCTACTTTTCTGTAAACTGCAGTTCTCAGGGCAAATTGGTCAAAACCTGTGTGGGATGGCTGTAGAAGATTGGAGGTAAAGCCAGCATTGCTAGGTTGGGCGTGCTTTTCTTTGTTCTGGTCTTCTGAAGATAGTAATCTCAGTATCAGTTTGAGAATGTGCCTGGTAAACTGTTGTACATTCCTGATTGTATGCTGACATTGCATTACATTTCTAAACTTAATTTCCCAAATAGCAATTGTTTGACTTGCTTGTCTATGCTCTTAGGACCCTAGGCTCCTCGTCTTTCATCACAGATTTTCTGCATGAGTCTTTGTATTTTGGCTTGCTTATATTGCTTGCTCTTTGCTTTGCCAGTAATGCTAACTTTCTTGCTCTGCTCTTTGTCTTTTGACTTTCATTTATACCCATTCTCTTTGAGCTCTTAGTGACACTGCATCTCAGGTCTTGCTCATTTTTCAGCATCTGTGACAAAACTGTGGAATAATAGATCTTGGTGTCCTTTTTTTTTTTTTTTTTTTTTTACAAAGTATTTTGGAGTTTTAGAATAGAATTGAGACAAAACAACCACCTATTTTATACATGCATTTATTTTATTTTCTCCCTTTCCATTATCAAGTTCTCATTTGTGTGTTCAGGACTGATGTCTTTTTAATGGTTTCTGTAGCACCTTGTGCCCCTTGCTATGTTTCAGCTGTAAGAGTGGAGCATCTCAGGTAGTTTCTTAGCACTGCAGCAAACCACAGTAGTGTATTTTTTTGATTGTCTGTTTCCCTCTAAAGACATCCTCAATTATTTTAGTGTTGTTTATCTCTGATGTGGAGTCTCTCTGACGGATCAATACTAAGCTCTTCTTGTGCCAAATTCATTGAAGCTGGTTAGGCTTATAGGTATGTGAAGTGTGTGCTCATGTCTTCAGGCTCTAACAAGGTTCAGGGAGAAAATTCGCGCACTTCTAAATTGATATCTTTCTGCCAAGGGGCTGTTCCACAAAAAGATAGTATTTAAAGCAGCAGTTTTTTCATGTGTGTTTTCTCTAGCATTGCTGAGAAAATACTGCAATCAGTGAAAGTCCTGTCAGAAATTCATTCTTTCCTTCAAGATGCCTGAATGTTCTTTGTTCAAACAAATGCTATAATGTCTGTGTTCAACAGGATGTGGTCCTGGAGATGAAGACAGTGCCATAACTAGCAGTGCTAATGGGAGGGTATTTGTCTGACTAATGGGTTAGACTGCCAGGCAATTAGAGCAGACCTGTTAGCTACATGTTTTTGCTACACAAAATTTTATCCTGCAAGAATGGCATACAGCAAGTTACCTCAGATGAATGTTTTGCTTTGCTTGCAATATACAGTCCTGGCCTCAGAGTTTTCTTCTTGGGAGATAACTTTCAGAGGATGGGTGTTTGTTTTTGTTTTCTTTCTCTTTCCTTTTTTGTTTAGTTTGTTTTTGTTTTATTGTTTAATATGGAAGATGCAGTTGTGAAATATTTTTTACTGATTAGGTTTCTGACTCTGGCTATAAAGATTGCCGTACTTAATGCAGTGCAAGATTTTTTTCATATAACTGTTGACACATTACTTCTGCTTCTTTAAATTCTATGACTTGATAGAGTATTTGTACTTATTATCTATTGGTTGTGCTGTGAGATGGCTCTCTAACAGAAATGGTTGTCATGAGCCTGTTGAGATTGGTGAAGAGCCTAAGCATGACACTGAAGACCTAAATTGAAGGCAGTGGAGATCAGCAAGAAATGGACGTCTTAATAGTTAAAGAATAATAGTAATGATAAAATCATTTCACACTTGCCTGAATCAAAATCTAAAAGGGAAGAACTGTTACAGAATTTGTAACTTGACTCTCCCTCTACACTTGGCACACCGTATGGCCTTCTGACTGAAGATCACAATTTATTTCAAAATCACTTATTTTGTAATTTCACAATGTGTTGGTGAAGTCCTGGAGACTAAGATGAGAGAAGATACTGTACTGTTACATCTCACATGAGTAAAGGACTTGGATATACTTTTATCTTAAACTGTGTCATGAGAATGTTGAATTCAGAGCTTTTGAACCTCTTGTAGAGTGGTCTGGCTCTACCTAAATTCATCTTTTCAGTTGTCACCAATCTTTAACATTCTGTATGCCTCCTTCACTAACTTGATTTTCTGCACTTTTTATCTTTTTCACTGTTGGTATGTATGTTATCAGTGTCATTTCATTCTAGCAAATCAGTTACTATCTTTTTTTTTTCTTTTTCCTTTTAAATTACTGTTATTGTTTTCTTATAGTTTCATGAAAATATTTTTTTGAACAGTCAGCTCTAGAATTGTATACTGCTTCACTTTCTCCTTGCATATTCCAGCTACCTCTTTCTTCATATTTAGGACTTATTTGTTTTATTGCCCTAAATTATAGGGTAAAATAGTCAGGAAAACTGATTAACCGATCTGCAGCCATAACACTGAAAGCTCAAAGCTGGTTAACTTTTTGAATGTACCTGCGTCTTTGTTTAACTCCTTCCCAGTGTCTTGTTGTCATTGAAACGGGGACAGCATTTCATTATTTCTTTGGAAGGTTGAGGCACAGGGAATTAAGTGATCTGTCCAAGACTGCAAGGCCCAATGACCTTGAATTTCCTAGTTGTCTCTTGTTACCGTGATTGCATTGCATAACCTTAGAACAGGCCATTTTGTTTGCTATCAGCTATAGCATAATACAAAAATGTCAAAGCAGTATCTTTGAATACGATTCAACAATGCTGAATGGCAGGGAGAAAGGTGGTGGGTATGAAATGGCTGTGATGCCTGAACAGACCGTATCTAATTACCAATCATTTTTTATTAAACATTTATCTGACAGAAGTAGTCTTGACAGTATTCAAAGATCAATAGGTAACCAATATAAGGAAGCTGTGTGTATGAAGAAATGTTATTGCTTTTGCAGTAGGTTGACTTTATGAATTATCATATAACTAACAGAACTACCAGTAGATAATACTAAAAAGTGAATTAGTCTTGCAGCGATACTTAAATTTTTTGGTGATGCAGAGTGACTCAGTTGTGTGTCAGTCCTGCAGTATTTACTTCTTCCTTTGCTACATTCTAAAACCATCAGAGACTGGATTGTGTCTTTTGATTAGGGGAAAAAAACAAACATATATTCTAAACCAAGATTTTTTTAATTGTAGTTTATGTATTTCCTTTGTCCCTTTGTTCTTGTATTTTCTCTGTACTCACCGTTCTGTTACTACAACTCTATGAGAAGAGGGATTGATGACCGAATGAAAATGGATCTTTGGTGCATTTCAAAATATACAGTGTTGTAATTTGATATTTTCCATCTTTATATATTGAGTCAGTATAGAGTCACAGAATTACAGAATTGTTTAGGTTGGAAGGAACCTTCAAAGCTCACCCAGTTCCAACCCCTGGCCATGGACAGGGTTGCCCCTGACCAGGTGAGGCTGCCCAAGGCACATCCAATCTGGCCTCGAGCACCTCCAGGGGTGGGGCATCCACAGCTTCTCTGGGCAGCCTGTCCAGGCCCTCACTGCCTTCTGAGTGATGAATTCTTTCCTAATACATAATCTAAACCTTCCCTCTTATAGTTTAAAACTACTACACTTTGTCCTATCACAACACTCGCTGGCAAAGTGTCCCTGCCTGTCTTTCCTGTAGGCCCTGTTAAGTACTGGAAAGCCATGGTGAGGTCTCTGTGGAGCTGTCTCTTCTCCAGGCTGAACAAGCCCAAATCCTTCAGTGTTTCTTCATAGGAGAGGAGCTCCAGCCCCCTGACTTGTGTGATAGCACGGTCCCAGGTTTTATTTGGAAAATAGTGACAGGCATTTTTCATGACTTTTTTTTTTAATTCTCTCAAGATAAAATCTGGTAAAATTGACTTATGTCAGAACCCATTTTTGTTTTGCTAGACTGGTAAATTCTGTCAGAATTTCATTTCGAAAGTTCTCAGGCCAGTTATATTTACCATTAATAACTAATTAGGGAGAATGAGGAATATCTTGACATTCACTGGTAATATGACAACCAGTGTTGTTCATATCATACCAGATGGAATGGCTTTCTCTTAAACTTGATTTTTTTTAAAAGGAAAATATTGAAAATGTTATGTCACTATGGAGCGTGCAGCCTTACATATTTTTGAAATAATGTTAAGATTCCACATCCTCCTTTGATTTCTCTTAAAAGTCCTCAGTCTACGAAGTACACTGTAGCTGCCTGGAATATATCAGTGTGTGTCTTACTTGCACCGTTGTAATTTTGTTTGAAGGTGGAAGTGAAATCTCTGGTATGCAGAAATGCCCGTTTTTAGAACTGGGTTTGAAGCTATTGCCAGTAGCAAGCTTGGGGTCCTGTGCACTGGGCTAAGGCTTGGTGTCAGCTGCGCTCCTCAGTGGATTGTGCGCCTGAGTGGTATGTTGCTGACTTCCAGTGGGGCTTACCTTTCTTTTCTGCCTGATGTGCCTTCCTGCAGTGGCTCTGTGGCCTTGCACATGCATCCAGTCTTGTTCTCCACCTGGCAGTTAGCTTACCTTTTGGTGTGTGCTTCAGGATGAAATACAGCTTTGCTTTTAGCTGCATTAGCTCTGCAGTCACTGTAGAAACAATACTGCAGTTATCCCTTAGGTACAATTTTCAGGCTAGTAGTCTAGGGCTGAAATCATAGAATCATAGAATTAGCTAGGTTGGAAAAGACCTACAAGATCATTCAGTCCAACCATCCACCTACCACCAATAACCCCACTAAACCATGTCTCTCAACACTATATCTAAACCTTTCTTGAACACCTCCAGGGACGGTGACTCAACCACCTCCCTGGGCAGCCCATTCCAGCGCCTGACCACTCTTTCAGAAAAGTACTGTTTCCTAATGTCCAGCCTAAATCTCCCCTGGTGCAACTTGAGGCCATTCCCCCTCATCCTGTCACTAGTTACAAGAGAGAAGAGGCCGACCCCCAGCTCACTACAACCTCCCTTCAGGTAGTTATAGAGAATGATAAGGTCTCCCTTGAGCCTCCTCTTCTCCAGACTGAACAATCCCAGCTTCCTCAGCCGCTCCTCATAAGGCCTGTGCTCCAGACCCCTCACCAGCTTCGTTGCCCTCCTCTGTACACACTCCAGGGCCTCAATGTCTTTCTTAAGAAATATAAGAATTCTTTCTTAAGAATATAAGAAATATAACAGTATTGCTCTTGCAGGTGCTTCAGAAGAAATGGTGGAGACAGAAATTTGGAAGTTTGGATGTTCTTGCTTTCTTAAGTTTGCATTTGTGTCCAGAATAAAACTTTCCAGAGTTCAAAATGTTTCCTGCTAATAACAACAGAAGTTGACGTTGCGGTGTACTGGAGATGGTTTCCAATTTAGTGCTAAGTTTACCATCTTTTGGTATAGCTTTTTGAAGCTTTCCATAATGTAAATTAAGGAAGGGAAAAAAAAATAACTAAACTAAACCAAAATCTGTTTATTAATAGTCTCTCTTCCTTTTTTTTTATTGGACAGAATTACCCTCTTCGATATTTATCATTAATTAAGCAGACATTAATGGTACACACTAGTGTCTTGCTGATTTAATGAAATTGCTCGTTAATTTGGTAGAAATTAAAATGGTAATTACACACTGAAAGTTCTTACATGCTTGAAACAAACTCTAATTCACAATCATATGCTTGATTAAAAATACTATGTAGATGATACAAAAGTATCAGGACAGCTTTACAACACTGTTGTTTTCTACTGGTACCTTTCAGCATTGTTTTTCTTAAGCTGGAAAGATACATTGTACTTACATTTGTATAAAAGCATCATTAGCCACTGATATTACTCACTGCAGCCTTACATCCATTTGTAAATACAGTGTAATTCTAAGAAAGTGGTTACTGAGCATCTGATCTCACAACTGGTCCGCTTGGTCTCCTCATAGAAGGTGACTTAACACTTCAGTTGGTTGGCTTGCATTGTTACTTGCAAGTAGGAAGCTACTGAGTGTAAATCTTGCTTTCTGTAAAGAAGTCTTTTCATGTAGCATATCCTAACTATTTCTAGGAAGCAGCTGAATATACTGATGAAGAACTGTGTTTCATCCTGAAGCATAGTATGGACTTTTTTTGTTTTTATGTTGGTCCTTGTTTGGTTGTTTTTTAATTTTTTTTTGCTGCTTTATTTGTTTTGGAGAAGTATGAACTATGGATAAGGTCAGCAAAAGGAGTAAGCCGAAACTTTGAGAGTAGATGAATGGTGTGCTCTGTGTGTGCTGTGGCTTCTTACATACATGGAAGAGCTGTAAGAGAAAGCTGCTTGTTTTACAGCTCTCTGCCTTACTGCCCAGTTCAGTGGGACTATAAAGATTTTATATCATAGTATATTTGTTCTGTGCTTATATAGGAGTTAATCACCTTGATCGGATCAAGCCATTGTGGTCAGCAGAGCTGGCAGTTCTACTTCGATGCAAGGAGGAAAAACACAGGCTGGACTGAACTGATTTAGTTTGTGTTTCCCAATCTCTTCTCGTCAGAGGTACCATTAACACATGCAGGGAAGGGACCCGAGTCTTGACTTGCGCTTTGAGGTGAAGACTTTGGAGGCAGGCGTACAGCACTGTGTGATGCTGTATTGTATTAACTGCAGCATAGCACTGTGGCCTCGCACTGACTCTGACATTACACCTTGAGCACAAGTGGTTGGATAATGAGTGCATCTAGTAAGGGAGACTGTAGGGTGGGAGGTAGGTCATGATGCGTACAAAAACATTCAAGGTATGGTCTGAACGGTTGACAGCAGGCCTTGGCTGTGACTGCTGTAGCTTTTGCTAGCTGTGAATGCAGAGATGCTTAGTCTGGAGTGCAGGGGCACTGCAGGGTGTGGAATCTCGGGTGTCAGAAACTTTAATCCTGGGTGCAGCTGTGTACTGAGGACATAGCACAGGGCTGGTCTTCGAGGATGAAGTGTGCTTAGAGATCATGGTTAAGGAATATGGGAGGAGGTGCTCTTGAGGAATGGGGTTTAATATGATGATAACATAAAAACATTGAAATAGACTTCCCAGCATCAGGGTTTGTCCAGCCTCATGTGAATGGAGTCGTTGCTATGAATTTTTCTTCAGTGCTAAACACATGTAGAGCTGTCAGGTACCAACTGTGGTGTTGGTTGGTGTATTCTTATTGTCTGTATGGGATACTGCTGCTGTTGCTGCTGAGCTTGGTGCTGCAGCTAAGAAAAATGGAGTGAAAAAGGGAACAGTTGCCACTTCAATCTGGAGGTAGAAATTTCTTCAGATAAGCGCAGGTGCTTGTGACATACAACTCAGATGCTCTTGATACTGCCATTTCCACAAAAATGACTGATGTTAATGCTAACTACTCTAACATGGACCTGCTTTTGGTAGCAATGTTAAGGCCTGTATTTAGTTGAAGTGGCTTGCCAACGTTCCTATGCAGCCTAAATCATGTTTCCTCCTCATAACTGCTTTCAGGCTTCTGTGCCTTCAAAGCTCTATAATGTGTTCAATACCTGACTTTGGTATTGGATGACACACCTGGATCATGAAATAATTCTCTGACTCTGCTTCCTGACTGGTGTTCTCCATGCCATCTACCTAAACTGCCTTCCCTTGGGCAGGAATTGTTTAAGAGCCTGCCTTCTTTCCTCCATCTGCCCTTGGTGATTTGAGTCATGTTGGCCTTTTCAGGAAGCTAGTTTTCTGGTTGCTGCTTTTTATCAACAGTACAATTGCAGCTGGCCTGTTCCTTTGGAAAGGACATTTACAGAGTATCATGGACCCATAGCATGTTCTTTGCTGGTAGTAGCTGGACAGTTTCTCTGAAGGCATAGAATTCTGAGTGTGTAGATTTTTTATTTTTCCCCGCACCTCATTGAATGAACAGTAGCTCTACATCTGAGACACTGACCCCGATCCTGACTTTTTCTGTGGTTTGTCTTTTATTGGACAGCCTTATTTGGAGCAGTATGTGCAGCTGATGTGTGCATATAGAAACTTTTTATCAGCTAGAGTGTAATACTAGAGGGCCTAAGGTTATGATATAATGGGAAACGCATATGCATACAGTCTAATGTCTCTGCATACTTTGAATTTTGAATTCTTCTGGAGCGAAAGAACTGCGTTCTCTTTGCTCTTTACTCTCACCTTTATTATCTCTAACTCCAGTTGTGGTGTTTTGTTTTTTTTTTTTTTTTTTTTTTTTTTTTTTTTTTGTATGTACTGTCTCAGCAGTTTCTGTTAACAGCTTCTGATCTCAGTTGCACCCTCAAGGTAGCTCTGTTTGTATGCTAATAAGTCCTAGCGGTAAACATTCATCCTTACTTGAATTTGCCGAGAGCAGAGCTTAGTGGTAGAGAACTTTAGCAGCAGTGTAGCATAAGGAGTCCTGCAGTTCTCCTCAGTAGTCCATTTCACAACAGCTATGGGCTTGTCAAATTGGCTGACCATTGGATGAGCTGTGACCCTTCTGTGCCAGTAAAAGCTGCATTTACCCTAGACCACTTAGTATGCTGTTTTACAGAACAGGGTAAGTACAGGCTTGGTAGGGGGAATTGTGAACTCTGGCTTTAGGACAGGGATGAGCTAGTTTAGAGGGCTGCAGAGAGACACTCCAGAATCTGGTTACTGCTGGTCTTCGTGGTGGGGACCCATGCCATGACTTGCACCACAATTCATTTCTTGTCTTAGCAGTGAGGTGATGCCTCTGGTACCACATGAGTAGTGGCACAAAAGTGAGTAGAATGTATTTATGATTTGGGGAAAAAAAAAGGAAATATCTCACATTCTGTAGCACAGGAGATAATGAATCAGATAGTCTTGAGTTTTACTACCTGTTCATCATGTGTCTGTTGATGCTAATACTGCTAGTCTACCCATCTGATTATTTTGCACTAATAAAATGTGCAGTTAGTATATTCTGATTTATAATCTTTTGTGGTTTTAACATTTCTGGTGTCATTGCAGGTACAGCCCACATATGCATTTTAGTAGAGTTAAGACTTGTTTCTTTGTCGCAGGAGTAATTGCATCAGTTTAGTTCTACTTTTATGCTTGTGAAATGGTATCCCTGTTTTGTACCAGGATTTTTCCTAGTGTAAACTCTGTGTTTATCAAAGCTCTGGACTGCTCCTGAAGTATATTCTAAAGGGAGGTAGGAAGGAAGAAACTTGCTGATAATGGAATAATTTCCAGCATCTCGTATTAGATGGGTTAATAACCTCAACAAGACAGAACATAGGGCCTCTGAAGTTTGGCACTGCTGCTACCTAGTTTAAATAAGTAATTAAGTTGACCTGTGATGGTTCCAATCTGTGACAGGAAAGAGTGAGACCCTTTTCAAGAATCTGTTTTTCAACTATATTAAAGTTCGTATTACATGATAAAGGGAAGGACCTGGTTTTGTGGGATTGTTCGTTTTGTTGTTTTTTTCCTTCTATGGGCATTGAGGCACTACAAGGGTGTTGTCTTTGTTAATGCTCTGATAATTATAGGACTAAAGGACTAAAACTAGCAGGAAGTACTAGGGCTACCTTACCTTATCACTTATCCATCTGAGAGATTGAGAGATCCTCTTCAAACCTTCAGTTAAATACATTCTAACTTTTTTTTTTATTTTTCAATTTTACCTAAATATGTAGGTCAGTTTGTTCATGAATATTTTGTGTTCTGTACTGGGTAGTTTTTCCTAACCTCTTACCAGATCTTAAGGAAAGGGTAAAAAATGCAAAAATTACACTTGCTGTAAATCAAATTTTTGGACGCATAATATATGCATCCTGTACTTGTGCTTGTTCTTTTACATAAGATTGATTCGTATCTCAGAAAAAGTAATGAGAAAACTATTTCAATTTTTAATTTATCTCTTAATAGGACTAAATATTTTGAGGGCAATATTATTTGCTGTAATTCTTTTTCTTACTGTTTATCATTTTCAATACTTTTTTCTCCTGAATTTAGAATATCCAGTAATGGAAGGACAAGTAATGCTTTAGAGGTGGTGGGAAAACTTTCCCTTTGTATCACTGACCCTATTTACATTGAGGCAGAGGATGTTCATTATAAATACCTATGTGGAAAGGGTACTGATTTCCTCTGAATTAAGACTACATTTGTTTGCAGATCTTCAGAAAATAAGGTATTTGGGTGATGGGGATTAGTTTGCACTACTTATACTATCTTTTATTGGGTTAATGTGACGTAGTCTTCCTGAGGTGTTGTCAATGGTTTACGGGCATTTGGCCCAGTTCCGTGACGAATGGGATGGGGGACCCACGGGCCCACTGCCTGGGAAAAGGGAAAAGGGTAAGGAGATGGGCCTGAGAGCAAAGAACAGTGGCAACAATCTGAGGAGAAACAAACTAATTTACTAAATAAAATATCGGAATGCAAAACAACACACTATAATACAATATAATTACAATTTAAGCTGATAAATCCAATACAGAGAATGTCCCAAAATCAAGGTAGGCCTTACTCTACTACTGACGATCAGACGGCTGGAGAGCGAGGTGCTGCCAAGACGAGAGACGGCGGAAAAAGGGACGAGGTCTCGTGATCTGCAAGTTTTTATCTTTTCCCTCTGTCTGGAAATGGTTACAGAGGAGCAAAGTACCTTGGGGACTGTAGTAGTCCTTCTCTTCTGAGAACCAGGTACATTCACTACATGATGTTATGATGTGGAATACCAATAACCAAAAATCATAAAACCATGACAGGTGTGTACAATCTTTGTTTTCACCAGATCTTTTTGAGTTACAGAGCTGGCTCTGCATGGAATCTCACTGAGAATGGAGGCTTTTAATTTAAAAAAAAATTTTTTTTTAAGAAAGGGTAGAAATTTATTTGTGGAAAGTGGAGTCTTGAGATCATCAGAAATACTAAGTTGAGTATAAACTTATTTTCAGTTAACCCTACAGATGGCATCTTTTCAGAAATATGAGCAAGTCTATCTTGCATTTGTGAAAGTGTTCTGTTTTGTTTTTTGTTGCTTTTTTTTTTTTTGAATAGATTCCTAACAGGAATTGTGTATTGGTTCTGATAGAGAGAAATAAAGGGAAATGATTGTATGTGTAGTTTTGCATGTATTTAGTTAGGTTGTGCAATGTGGCTGATCCCTATGAATCTTCTTCTGGATACACTTATTCACTAGAAAAGTTAATGATGATTATTTTTTGACTTGGCCCTTTCTCCAGGGGCTGCCTCAGAGCAGTTTGACTGGTACAGTTCTGTAGTGTTAATTTCAGGAACAAAGACTAGGCATGCAGATACGATTCAGTCAGACGTAGATGCTGCTCTGTTAGCATCAGTCTTACTTTGCTTGGCCTTCACCTCTTTACTGTTGCTCAACAAAACCAGTAATGCTCTCATGTTCTCGTGCACTTCTATTCCTACACTGGTTGGAATTCCAGCTGATGGTTTCCTGAGTTCATGGGAATGAATTTCTAGGGATGGTGATGGGCTTTTTTTCCTCTTGCTGGAAAGAAATGAGACCACCAATTGAATTTCAGCAATTATGCTGATCATAAAGCAGCAGATTGTTGAAGTTACCAAGATTTTTTCTTCGTTTTTTCTTTTTTTTTTTTGCATATGAAAACATGTTTTATAATGCAAAAATTTGATAAAATCAAATAACGTTTTGTGTTTAGAGTGAAATTTGAAACACAGTGGAGAGCAAGATCATTTTAAAGTGTTTATTTTTGATAAAAGTAAAGTCTGTAAAGACCGTGTTTAATCTTGTGGTTGCCTTAAATTTTCTGGAAATGAGTAGCTGCTTAATCTTCAATCCTGTCTGTGTCAAATGACTTGCTGAAAATTCAGATATCATTTTCAGTAGAATTCATATAGGAAATGAACTTAACTTTGCTTGATTTTGGAAGCAAGCAGAGGAAATACTGTTGTTTCAGGTGATTAAAACATTGCAAAGATGTTCAGCTGATGGTGTATATTTAGTCTGTCAAGAAGTAGGGATAAATGGAATCAATTTCCAGAAAAGCTGCTCAATGTAATACCTTAATGTAGAGTATTTCTTACATGTGTTAGTGGAACTCCTCTTTGATATAGTTTTATGATGTGGTCTCAAAAATGCCAAGATGATAATTTCAGTAAGGGGGAATGTGTGAGTGTGAAAGAGAGAAACAAAGCCTCACCAATAACCAGATGCATGGAATGCCTGAAGGGGGCAGGAAGAGCAGCAAAAGAGATAGAAATATGTAATGTATTTTGTGTACAACTTCTTACACTGATATAGAAAATGTAATATAAATAAGTGGAATGGCAAATAGCTCTAATGTGCCTAACTAGAAATGAAGGAGGCTGGTATATGTGTGTATTTTTACTACACAGTGTCATTAAATGCTTGTAAATACCATGTAAAAGCCTAATAAGGTTACTAGCAGAAGACGCATTTTCTTTGATATTTGTATGATGAAATTAATGAAATTTGATTTCATAATGCTTTTACAAAGCTAGTGAAAGTACAGTTCAGTTAAATACTCTCCTTCTCCCCTCTCCAACATCGTCCATTCCATCCCCTCCACTATCCATTTCCCTCCTTTTTCTGTCCTTGTCCCTCTCTGTTCTCCATTCGCTGTCAGGAAGGGGCACCTCAGAAGAGCCATTTCAGCTCAACACGTCACCGTCAGAGACTAGTGGAACCAGCGGCTTCAAAAGTGAGTGCTTTCATTGAAGGACCATTTTCTAAAAGTGGAATATTGTGTCAGAAGACTGTTTGCTACTAAGGAAAAGCTCTTCTGTGTGCCTGGTGGGAGATTTAATTATTACTTGTCTGCAAGTGATATAATTGCTCTGTCATGGATACTGAATTTCGGCACTAGAAAAAATAGGTATTCATGTGCATCCGTTGTACTTTGAGAAGTTGAGCTAAGGCATTTTAAGATCTGTCTGCAAATAGAAATAGAAAGTATATGAAATATTCTGCTTTTGTTTTATTACTTTGTTATACTTGTTTTCTTTAACATGCAGTTCTTTTGTCTTAAACAAAAGGCTTTCATTATTTAAAAGATGGGCTGGGTGAGGAAAATAATTGAGTGTTCTATTGCCAACCTCTGGTATGAACTTTCAGAGGAAAAAAAAATGACTTTGGCCTCAAAAGGTGATACTAGCAGATACAGTGGCAGTATGAGTTAAGTTCATAAGATTGATCCACCTTTTTAGAGGCATTCTTTTTTTTTTTAACAGTATGCAAAACAGTTTGAGATATCACACTTAGTGACTGTTATTATGGAGCTTTTACTGTCTGAACTAATAAAGTGTATTACAGTGCATGTTTTATTACATCTGTAATGGGTCAGCTGTCTCTATTTTTGTTGCTTTCTGTTAGACTCAAGGAAAATTGAAGCTGTGTATCCACTACTACCTTTTCCCAGAAATCTCGTTCTCCACATCCCTTTTAATTCTGATACATGCAAAATCAATGGCAATATTGACCTTTGATACAGATTGAAGTGAATCAGTGGTTCTAATTTTCATCTTGAAAGAAAAGCTTCTGTTTTAGAAAGGAAAAAAAAAAAGTGTTCTGTAAATGGACACAGTTTGTCTTAGCTTGCTTTCAAAATTGACTCCAGTCACTGTTGTCAGACTGAGTCTTTCCATTTCTGAATTTACTAACTCAGTAAGTATTAGTTGTGTAGACTTTTACTGATATCAACATATTAAGTATTTTTTGTTCATTTTAGACTTTAATACTGTCAGTTGTAAGCTTTCCTTTTGATGTACCCTCAAATCACTCCACATAATGCCTTCAGTCTGGAAGGGCTGAGGAAAAAAGCATACCAGAGTGCTGTTCTGTGGATATAAGCCTTGCTAGCTTTTGTCCCTCCTTCTTTACCTAGTTTTCCAGCAGTATTCTGCTATACCCTTGTGTGCACCTGCCTTGTCAAAGGCAGGTGTATTATGAAAACCTCAGTCTGGTAGCTACAAAGCAACTTGATCAGTATTTGCACTTTATTTCCCTCAGGACAGAAGGAACAGAAGGGGTCTTGACTGATGCAGAACAACCCTTATCCACTGCTCTTTAGTTGGTGTCTTTGCTGCTGGGAGGATATCCTGGCGCACTGGGAGCAAGTCCATGGGCAGCTCACTACTGTTGGACACCAGCCCAGCATCTGGGGCGGACTACTAGCACAAAGCAATGCATCCTTTACCTCTCCACCTGCAGCCATTGTCAGCAGCCTCTGAATGACCGTCCACTTGGAAAAGACTCTTTAGCACGCAGTAGGAGCACAGCTCTAGTGAATACTTTGTTTTGATTAGAATGCCTCTGTAGAAAAGAGAAAGGATGCAAACTATCACTGCTTGACTGCCTGTACTGTGTATCTGAAGAGAAAAGCTGCAAGGTCATAGCTACCAGAGGCATGAACCAGACTGCAGATCAGCTGCCCTATCTCATTTTGCCTGTCCACCTGGTGAACTCCTGGAGAAGCAGGCTTCTGAATCTTGTTTTTTGCTATCCTTTCACTAGGTAGATAGTATTTCCAAATGACAGCCTAGTAAAACCGATTCAGACAAGCAGCTGTGCTAGTCTTTGTGGACAGTCACCTCTTCCCTTCTTCCTTTCCCATACACTCTTTTCAGTGAAGAATAGCTGCCATGCTTTTTATACCAGATGCATATGTGTTTTCTTCTCCCACCAGTCTCGCTGTTTTCTTGAGATCAGCTCCTGCAGCTGAGAGGACTATACTTTTGTGGTTTGATTGAGGTAACTTGAGGTAATAATTGTTGCATGTTTCCCACTCCCTCCTGTCTGGCTTTCCCTTCTTTTGCGCCTGAATCAAACTATGGCATGGGTTCTGTGCTTTTTCCTCATCTTTCTTGAGATCTTAAGACTAGGAAATAAGGTGTTCCCTCATGATTGGACTACACTTGGGCTGCACCGGCTGATGGAAAGTAGGACCTGGAACAGAACTTGGCAACTCAACAGCTGCCCTTCAGCAATAAGTTTTGGAGCAGTGGATGTTGGCCCCCATTTCTGGGATGAAGCAGTGAGGAACACATGAGTTGCTGCTTTGCATAGGACAGGCCCTGGAAGTAGTCATGAGAAGGCTGTGTTCACCTTTGCTCAGAACTTTTGGGGCCCTGATTAGACTACTGTTCCATTGACTGTGAGACAACTCAGGAGATGAAGGCAAACCTGTCCTGCTTCTGGAGCAGGTGCTCCAGGTAGTGGTGTGGTGATTAGAGGAGTAGCCCAAGATTACCTGAGCAGTCCTAGAGGTACATTGCAATGCTTCAATTGTGGGTTTGGCTGGGAATCAGGGTGACATGTGGCACCTACACAGCAAGCAAAGTTGATATTCTGTGTTCTTTAAAGGCCCATCAATGTTTCTGTATGTACTTGAGGCAGCATGAGGTTCTCTCTGTTTGCTATTCAGATCACACTGTGGAGGAAGGGTGATAAAGTGCTGTTGGCACCCAGCATTGAGAGACAAACTGTCTTTTCTTGTATACTCCTGCTTGCACTTCCTGAGCTGGTGTTCTCTTGCAGACTCACCTACAGACTGCTGCAGTGCAGCAGGGATGACATCAGGCTCCTGTCACCCTTTCTCTTTACTGTCATGTTATATTTAAGAACCCTTACTATCAGATACTGTGACAACATGACCAATGCTGCACTTGAAGGAATCTGTTTGCAGTACAGTTGAAGAAAGCTGTAAACGGTTTACGGGCGTTAGGCCCGATTCCACGACAAAGGGGACGGGGGACCCAAGGGCCCACGTCCCGGGAAAAGGGGAAAGGGGAAAAGGGTAGGGAGATGGCCCTGAGAGCAAAGAACAGCGGCAACAATCTGAGGAGAAACAAACTAATTTACTAAATAAAATATCGGAATGCAAAACAACACACTATAATACAATATAATTGCAATTTAAGCTGATAAATCCAATACAGAGAGAGAGAGAGAGAATGTCCCAAAATCAAGGTAGGCCTTACTCTACTACCGACGATAAGACGGCTGGAGAGCGAGGTGCTGCCAAGACGAGAGACGGCGGAAAAAAGGGACGAGGTCTCGTGATCTGCAAGTTTTTATACTGCGAGCTTTTATCTTTTCCCTCCGGCTGGAAATGGTAACAGAGGAGCAAAGTACCGTGGGGACTGTAGTAGTCCTTCTCTTCTGAGGAACAGGTACATTCACTACATGATGTTATGATGTGGAGTACCAATAACCGAAAATCATAAAACCATGACAAAAGCACAGAATGTTCTCCTAAAATGTGAATCCAACTGATAAAGCTGGACTCCTCTCTACTCAAAAGGTAACAGCATTGTAGCTTGTCTTCTAGCCCTGTAGAACACTTAACCTGCTAACTGTATTCCTCTGCAGAGGTACCTGCTGCAGTGCCCTCTCGGCAGCCATTTTTCATGCTCAGACCCCCAGGGCTTTGATATATTCTCATTACTGTGAGGACCAGAGAAACTTTCCTGTTCAAGACGTAAGAGTAAAGGAGTGAGAGTTAGCTCTGCAGGTTACTCCAGATGTAGGAAGCTGTAGAAAGGCAACAGCACTGTCAGCTTTCGTAGCAGCTTCTTTCACCTCACTCCTCTGTCTAGGTTTATTGCCTCAGGAAGAGTTGCCAGTTGCTCTTGGTAGTTAAGTGTAGGTGCGCAGAAGCCAGCAGTCCACTAGACTTGTACTCTTAAAGCAAGAACAATCTTGCCTGCTGCTTTTAGACTGAAGAGGCAAAGTGACATACCTTCCTTTAAGCTTGTTGGATTGGCTTTTTATAACTTCTAAAAAAGCAAATAAACTTGTTACTTTGAAATGTTATGTTGTCTTTTGGCTCTGAAAGACTTGATAGGATCCCTTTTATTCCTTTTGCTTTCCTGTGCAGCAGCTGTTTGCCCAGGTGGCAGGATGTTATGGAAGTCCAGGCCGCACAGCTTGCAGGAGCTGTTGCATGTATCAGGGATGCTGGTTGGGGGTGGGGGAAGACCATCAAAGACCTGCAAATGAACGCTGGTTTTATGCCTAGGAAGGCATGCTGGTGAGTTCACAACACCAAAGTGTTTTGGTTTGCATGCCTGATTGCCTGGTTTCTTGCATCTGGCTCCTAACCTCTTGGGCATAGGAGAACTTGTATTTAGGGGACTTGGAAAGAAGTCAGTGTCTCTCCTGGAAGCAGCAGAGGCTTGTACTTGTTGGAAGAATTGTTCTACATCTAGTGCTTTTTATGGTGAAGAATAGCTTCTAGTATATAATTAGTGACAAGGGTGCCTTTGAATGTTTGAGAGCACTGACAACACGCAGACCTTACTGTTCTGCTGGGGCTTGTGTTGCTCAGCTGAGTGCTGTGTGTGTAGAAGGCATACAGCCTGGCTTACTGTTGGTGGCTGTGTCAGGCTGGTTGTAGGTTACCTAAGGAGCCTAGCCACATCTAAGCACTGTGCATAGTGACTGATCTGTCCACTGTAGAGTTAGTATATGGCTCAACAACTTGTAGTGATTCAGAAGATACTGGTCTACAACTTGCCCAGAAGATCCTCTACCTGTGGAATACAGATGATGACCTAGATCTCTGCGAGTGTTCTGCAGATCATTCTGGTCCTGTATGAGGTGCTGTTGTGGATTAGTGATAGGGGAGACCCAAAGTAGCATGGGATATGTTGGCTGTTGATGTGGAGGCTAATGTTTCGAGACTAATATCTCCTTAAAGGAGAGGATCTTCACCTGTCGTAGCAAAAGGCAATAATGAAGATATGGCCATTTTAATAAAGTTCATAACATCCAGCTGCAGTATCAATATCTGAGTGCTGTTTATGATAGCCAGCAACTCTCTCAGAAATGGTGGAATTACAATAATCCTCTGGTTCCTTTCAGTAAAGAGGTCCCTGGGAGGCGTATCCTGTTTCATCCCTCACTTTGCGTCTGGGGAAATGTTAGACAAAGACCCTGACAGAACGCTTGGTAGTGTTACAGATGTGGACTATGTGCATGTGCGACCTCTACTTCTCTGACTGTTTTAGTGACTGATGATTTTTTTAGAATGCTGTTTAGAACCATGTCTTCGCCTGTTAAGACTGAAGTTCTTAAGTAAAGTAGGTGGAAAGCCTAAAATAATTATTTATTTATGGCTGTCAATAATAAATAGCTAGGTATTACTGTACCTAGGTTGCTCTGAAAGTAATGCCTCCTATTTATTTCCAAGGGAACTACAACAAAGAGCACAATAATACTGTTTAATAGAGCAAATTCTCAGCTACAAAACACTGTTTTTCAACACAGTCACCACCATTAGCTGTGCGTTTTCACCAGCGATGAACAAGAGCCTGCATACTGCACTCATAAACAGTGCAGTGGAGCTGTCCTGCTGTTGCTGTCACTACTGTTGAAATGTGCAAAAACCACCCACTCCTTATTGTGCTTGTTTCCACTGTTTGATCTCCAGAAACATTCATCAAGCATCAGTGAATGTCAGTGGGTTCAATTCTTTGTGCGTGGAGGAATTCAGCGACACAGCTCTGCTTCACCTGCACTTCCATGTCATGTGCCATTTTGCCAGACTGCCCCTCTGCTGCAGTCTGTCACACAGCAACAAAACGTAACAGGATTAGGTGGGATCATTCAGCCTCTACTGCCATACCACCAGTAAATGCCTCTGACATCGTGGGCTGACATAATAAAATAAGAGGCATTACTTTCAGAGCAGTCCTCATATGTTCTCTTATGCCGTTTTTGAAGCATTTCTTAAATCCACATGTATTCTTAGAATTTCTGTGCTTTATGCAGGAAACTGGGCACAAATTGAAATAGTCAACTTTGAGTGTAAGTTATTGCTGTAACTTGTGCACTGCCTGATCTTACTTGAAGAAGAAATAATCCATAAGGCAGAGGACTGCAAAGAAGTACTGTTCCTTAACACTAGTCTCTGGCGACAGGTGAAAGTATTTGATTTGATGGCCAATTGATTGCTAGAAGGTTATTTACCAAAGGTTAGAGAGTCTGGCAGACATATAAATAGAAGCAGAATATAGTTTGCAGTCAGATGGGTGAAATGGCTGCTCTCTTTGGCAAGTTAAAAGTTGACATTGTTATAATTCTTGAACAAATAAGTATTTTGCTAGTGTATTATTAATTCTATTAGATCGATTTTGTAATCTTTTTCCCCCAAAAGGAAACAGAATTAATCTACAGTATTCCTCTTTTCCTGTTACTAAAACACTAGTTTTATAGAATGTAATACCAAGTTATAATTAGAGGTTTGCAGCTGTTACTTCAAGTGTTTGGCCTTCGTTCGTGTGCTTGCATGTCTCCTGGTTGATTAAAAATAGAAATAGCTGTTGAGAGAGAGTACTAGAAATTGTTTGAGCAATGTAAATGGTGGTATATATTAAAAACAACAACAAAAAGGAACAAAAAAAACCCCAACAAAAAATCCAAACCCAAATCCATCAGAACGGCAGAACTATGAAGTTAAAGCCTTAAGTTAAGGTTAAATTGCATCCTCTTTTAAGTGTAGTGTGGGAAGTCTACATGGTGTGGACGCAGAAGGTTTGGAGTAGGATAGAATCATGGAATTGATGGGAAAAAATAGCCAGTATTGGGAGATATTTCAAGCATACTGGGGTAAGTTTTATGTCATCAAAAAGCCAGTTTTATTTTCTCTCTAAAGTATTTATTTTTTTATTGTGCATGTACATACATTCACTAATGAAAAAGAACTTTCCAAAATACACTAGAGCTTTTTTTTTTACTCGCATATTTTCGTCTTGCTGCCATGACTGTGGGAAAGGTGAGAGCGGCTGGACCTAGCCTGTCAGATGACTCATATAAATCAATACAGGAACCAAGATGAATTTTTTATACCATTCCTTACTGTAGACTCTTGAGTTCGGGTTGCCTCCTGCTGGCTTAACAACAGGTAGTGTAGAGGAGAAACTATAGCTGTCTACTCTTTAATTTTTTTTTTAATGTTGAAAAGATGTAATTTAAGTTTTTTTTATCTTTTTGGGCAGTGGGGAGGTCTTTGAGATGACAGTTTCACATGTCACATGAGAAATCTACGTGCCTTTGAAAAGTTATTTCTATTAATTATTAGATATTTCATGACAGAACCTTTCAAACAAACATACTAGATAGAGATACAAATTTGAATAACCTTCATTTACCCTGTTCGACCTTATTAACAGTGTAAACAGGATGATCAGTCAAAGGTAAAAGGGAATTGAAAAAATGTAACGCTTGCACAAACTTAATACAGTTGCTGATGTGATTTACTGTAGTTTCACATGGAACGATCCATCTGCCATATTGGACAAGGAGTGGGATGAAATTGACTATAAAATGGTAATAAACCAAAAGATTATCTGGATCTTAATCTCAGCTTGGATAGAATGTTAGTAGTCTTAAAAAAAAAAAAAAAAAAAAAAAACACCCTATAAAATATACTTGACTTTATTGCTAGAAGATACAGAGAGACCAACTAATGATATAAATTACAGAAAAGGATTTATCACTGTTATGTTTTTGCTTTCTGTAGGCTTTTAGCTGAAATCCTTGCCTAGGCTGTGATTTACTTCAGGATTCAGGAGTTTACACGTTCTTAAACACAGTGTTCCAACGGTAGTAATTTGCACTGCTTCGTCAAGTTATGTGTGATGGTTTTTTTTCCTTCATCATTGAAACTGTCAGCGTTAAGAAACTGATGTTCAGTAGACATGAGCTTCCTGCCTGTATCAAAGTTTTTAGACTAGCAGTTTACTCCAGAAGATATGTTTGTTCCATATATTTTGAGACTTTAGATGGAAAGGTAAATAGCAGACTACTAATGTTAGTGTTATGATCCCCTTCTGATAAGGAATATTTTAAAAGAGCATTGAGATCCCCAAAGAAAAATTATCTTTCCCCATTTTTTTCTTCTCTGCTGTGGTTACTCAAAATTGAGATTGCAGCTCATTAAAGAAGGTAATGTCAACAGGAAGAGCAGTGTAATATCAATGGGAATTGTAAGATTTCTGCCGTATTGTCTTTGGAGGGGTTAAAATCAGTTTTTCTTGCTATGGAGCACTGACTGGTAGTTGAAGATGCTTGTAGACTCTTGCCCACCATATAGGAAAAGCAGCTCTAGACACAATTCTTTTGAGGGCCAATTCTGATAGGAGGAATTGGGCATATTTGCTCATAATGTTGAACTGGGAGGTGCTGTTGACTCCTTGGAGGGATGAGAGGCCTTGCAGAAGGATTAGATAGACTGGAGCACTAGACGATCATCAGCAGCATGAGTTCCGACAAAGGGAAATGTGCAGTGCTGCACCTGGGATAGAGCAATGCCAGACATGGGCATGGATTGCAGATGAGTGGCTGGGGAGCAGCTCAGCAGGAGGGGACCTGAGGGTGCTGGTGCCAGCAGCTCAGCCTGAGCTAGCAGTGTGCCCTGGCAGCCAAGGGGCATCTTGCCTGTGTCACTCACTAGGGGCTGTATGCCCTCCTGGACTTTCCTTTTCTGGTCGAAGTACCTGTAGAACCCTTTCTTGTTTTTCTCAGCATCCCTTGCCAAGTTTAGTTCAGGCTGGGCCTTGGCTTTCCTGCCCTTACCTGTACGCAGCCTAGCAACTTCCTTATAGTCTTCCCACGGTACCAGTCTGTTTTCACTGCCTGTGCGTTTTCTTCTTGCTCTTCAGTTTGACCAGCAGGTCCTGGTTCAGCCATGCGGTCTCTTGCATTCCTTTCCTGACTTGCTATGCCTCAGAATGGGGAGCTCTTGCATGCCAAGCTTGCAAGATGAAAGATCTGCCAGATCTGCTCTGCACTGATGTTTTGCCAGGGTGTTTTGTTGACTCCCTGAAGAGCTGGAAGATAGCTTTCCTAAAATTTAGTGTCTTGATTTTACTCTTTGCCCGTCTCATATCCCTCTGGAGCATGAATCCAACCATAGCATGGTCATTACAGCCCAGGCAGCCTCCAATCCTCATGTCTTCTATCAGTTCATTTGCATTGGTGAGCATCAGGTCCAATATTGCATCCCCCCGGATGGGAGCCTTCAATTACTTGACTCAGGAAGTTATCCACAGTGCATTCCAGGAGCCTCTTGGATTGCCTGCATCTCACCATGCTATTTTTCAAGCAGATGTCTGAGTAGCTGAAGTCCCCCAGCAGGACAAGCATTTGTGATCACGATGCCTCCTGTAGCTGGAGGTGGAAGGCCTCATCAACAGGCTCCACTTGATCGGGTGGCCTGTAATAGACAGTAGTCTCAGGGCTCCCT
This sequence comes from Numida meleagris, assembly GCF_002078875.1. Classification (NCBI taxonomy): domain Eukaryota; kingdom Metazoa; phylum Chordata; class Aves; order Galliformes; family Numididae; genus Numida; species Numida meleagris. The sequence goes on from NC_034438.1 coordinate 21,550,447, forward strand.
TTGCAACCTCGGTCTCTAGCTGTCACCCATAGGCTTTTGACTTGTTCATGACTATTCTTTAAGAACAGCTCTTCTCATTCTATTCCTTTCCTGATGTAGATAGCAACACCCCCTCCCCTCCTTCCTTGCCGATCTCTTCTGGACGGCTTGTAGCTGTCGATAGCTGCATTCCTGACGTGGAAATCATCCCACCGGGTTTCAGTGATGGCAATGATATCATGGTTTTCTGGTAGCACAGCAGTTTCCAGCTCCTTCTGTTTGTTTTCCAGGCTGCGTGCATTGGTGTAGAGGCAGTTCAGCTGAACAGCTGGTCTTAATTCCTTTACAGTATTTTCCTTGATTTTCCCTATTTCCCTATTGCCTTCTCCTATTGCCCCAGCAGTCACTGCCTCGTTGACATAGGATTTTGTATGTGCTTCAGTGTTGCCAGCACCTCTCAAGGCAGTGGGTCCTTCAAGGCCCCTGCTAGCAACCTGACCCTCTAATCTAGCTATGCCATCCCACACCTTATCATGGGAAGGCTCACTATCCTCCCTATCCCTCTCCACACCTAGTTCAAAGCCCTCCCAATGACCCTGCTAGCTTTTCCCCAAGGACCCTTCTCCCCCTTTGAGAAAGACAAACCCCATCTGGTGCCCAAAAGCTCGGTGCCATATAACCCATTTGGTTGTCAAAAAAAAAACCCAAAGTTCTGGCAACGGCACTAGCCACAAAGCCAGGTATTTAAAGATAAGGTCCTTTGATTTGTTTCCATGTCCTTACCCGATACAGGAGGCAGAGAAGAAAAGATGATCTGTGCATTCAGTTAATTCAGCTGTCATCCCAAGGCCCTGAAGTCCCTCTTGATAGTCCTTGACCCTCATGTAGTGGCTTCATTTCTCCCTGTATGGAAAAGCAGTAAAGGGTTGTAGTTTGGCCATACCAGGCTAGGTAGTTTCCTGGTAATATTCCTCATCTGAGCCCCGGAAGACAGCAGACTTATCTAAGAAGGTAGTCTGCTCGGCATATTGGATGTTCAGTTCCCTGTAGGGAGGAGTCACCTACGACTGATACTTGTCTCTTCTTTTTCAATGATGAAGTCTTGATGTTGGGGAAAGGCTTTTCTTGCTTTGGTTTTGTTAGTTTGTCTAGACTGAGTGGGCTGTTATCGCACACAGATGGGCCTTCCACATTGTCAACGGTTTACAGGCGTTAGGCCTGATTCCGTGACAAAGGGGACGGGGGACCCAAGGGCCCACGTCCCGGGAAAAGGGGAAAGGGGAAAAGGGTAGGGAGATGGCCCTGAGAGCAAAGAACAGCGGCAACAATCTGAGGAGAAACAAACTAATTTACTAAATAAAATATCGGAATGCAAAACAACACACTATAATACAATATAATTACAATTTAAGCTGATAAATCCAACACAGAGAGAGAGAATGTCTCAAAGTCAAGGTAGGCCTTACTCTACTACCGACGATAAGACGGCTGGAGAGCGAGGTGCTGCCAAGACGAGAGACGGCGGAAAAAAGGGACGAGGTCTCGTGATCTGCAAGTTTTTATACTGCGAGCTTCTATCTTTTCCCTCCGGCTGGAAAATGGTAACAAAGGAGCAAAG
>NC_034438.1:21552313-21614961 GCF_002078875.1 Numida meleagris
CAGCTGGTGAGACAGGGCAGGAAGGCATGTGCTATGAGGAAGGGCTGAGGGCACTCAGGTTGCCCAGCCCAGAGAGGCACGGGCCAGGAGGCGACCTCAGACCTCAGCACTCCCTGCAGCTCCCTGAGGAGGGGAAGCAGAGCGAGGTGCCGGGCTCTGCTCCTGGGAACTGATGGCAGGGTGGGAATGGCAGCACGGGAAGTGGCGGGGGAGGGTCAGACTGGGTATTAGGAAACATTTCTGTACTGTGAGGGTGGTCAGACACTGAAACAGGCTTCCTAGAGAGGTGGTGGATGCCCTCTGTGTCAGTGTTCAGGAGGTTTGGTCAGTGTCCTCAGTACTTTGTGTTAGCGTTTGGTTAGCCCTGATGTGATCAGGCAGTTGGAACAGGTGATCTTTGAAGGTCTATTCTGACTAAACTATTCTAATTACAGTAGACCTTTGCAATTAAGCTGTAAGTGTGGCAAACAATCAGGGAATGTAGTAGAAAATGGGTGCACGATGACAAGGCCCATGAAGAGCAATTTTGGAGTTTATAATAGTTGAAAAGACAAAAGATCATGAGAACACTGCTTCCCAGTGCTCTCTTCTGGGAGTGACAGAAATTAGTGTGGCTCTTTCAGGGCATTTAAAGCTGTGTAGGAGCCACCTAATTTTTTATGTTGTTGATGTGAGCATGAGAATATACTTTTGAAATGGAAAAAATAGAAACGTATATTTTGACAAGCAGGTTAATATCTATCTTTCAGTTCTAAAGCAAGACTCATTTTTTTCTGGTGTGATCCTTGCCCTAGAACTTGATCCTTTCTTCCACATCAGCAGAGTATGTTACCAGTAAGCCATGGGGTCACTCGAACTAGAAAAAAAAAAGAGCTTATAAATACTGATTAAAATGTCAGTATTAAGCAAAATCTCTGATTTTGAGACCTTTAATTGCATAAGGGACAAGACATCTCAAGTGAGTAAAAGAGCAGTATAAAACTGTCTTTTTCTAGAAGAGATATTTCTATTGTCTGCTTCAGGTTGTGGCGTTTTTTTGGTTATTTTTTTTAAAAGAAACAAGTGATGTTTTGCCTGTACTATTGTGTATAAGATTTTTGTTGGAAAAGGGAGCTGTTCTTGTCCTTTGCTCTGACCAGACCAGAATAATCTCCTTGCTTTTATGTGTGAAGAGCAGCTGCTAACCTCAGCTCTGTGACACCTAGAGGTGAGCAGTGCCTTTGCAAGGCTTGTGCATCAGTTCTTCTCATCAGTGCAACTAAAACATGGGCTTTGTGTCCTTTTTCCCTTTCACCGTTCATGATCAGTTACAGCTGATGGTTGTGAGTGTGTCGAGGTGCAGAGCAAGGATAATGTCTTGCTAGTGGCAATTGTTCCTGGGAAGAAGAATAAACATGTTTGGATTTTTTTAGCCCCTTTCATCTTGTGCAAAACGTCTAACAAAAATTACTGCAGCTAAAGCCTTAATGTAGGGAAGTCTTTCATGCTGAAGACAGGTTTTATCAGTTTATCTTGTAGGTGCTGATTTTGACAGTAGTTTAGGAGCAGCTGCTGAACATACTCATGTAATTCTAACTGAGTTGTCAGCTACCATGATCTGATGCTGGTAAAAGGAAGGCAACTGGATTCCTGTGAGGATAACGGTCTCTAGCAGCTATATTTTCAAGCACTGTAAGGTCCCAGAATGGCTGAGGTTGTTAGGGACCACTGAGTCCTTCTGCTCCAACCCCTGGGCCAGCAGGGACATCCAGAGCAGGGTGCACAGGCTTCTGAAAATCTCACAGGAGGAGACTCCACAGCCTCTCTGGGCAACCTGTACCAGTGGTCCATCACCTGCACAGCACAGAAGTACTGTCTGGTACTCAGAGGGAACCTCCAGTATTCCAGTTAGTACCCCCTGCTTTTTGTTCTGGCACTGGGCACCACTGCAAAGAGCCTGGCTTTGTCCTCTTTGCATCCTCCCTTCAAGTATTTGTGGATGTTGATGACATCCTCCTGAGTCTTTTCTTCTCCAGGCATGATCAGTCCCAGCTCTCCCAGCCTCCTCTCAACCTCTCGCATGAGAGCTGCTCCAGTTCCTTTTTCATCCTAGTAGCTCTTTCCAGTCTTTCCATATCTTTCTTGTACTGGTGGTCCCAGAACTGGACATAGCACTCTAGGTGTGGCCTCCTGAGAGCTGAGAAAAGGGAAAGAATTGCTTCTTTGCCTGCTGGCAGCACTCCTCCTAATGCAGTCCAGGATACCATTAGCCTTAGCAGCAAGGGCATGTTGACTTATGTTCAACTTGATGCCCACCAGAACCCCCAGGCCCTTTTCTGCCTTCCGGGTGGGTGGCCCCACGTAAGGTTGATCTTCCCCAGCTGTAGGACTCACTTATCCTCGATGAACTGCATGAGGTTCCTGTCAACCCGTTGCTCCATTGTGTTGAGGTTCCTCTGAGTGGTTGTACGGCCCTCTAATATGTCAGCCCCTGCCCCCACTTTTGTGTCATCCATGAATTTAATGAAGGTGCACTCTGCCTTGTCATCTAGATTAATGAAGGAGTGAAGCAGGGCTGGGCCCAGTATTGACCCCTGAGGTACTCACTCATGACTGGCCTCCAGCTAACTGAACTTCACATGACTGACTTCTACCCTCTGGGTCTGGCCATTCAGCCAGTTTTTGATTCATGTAACTGCTGAAATGAGGTGAGAAGTGCCTAAGCTGGTAGCGTTGTTCCATTTTTTCTTTTGCATTTTAATGATGAGTAAAATCTTATGGAGCTATGTCCATGTAAAAGCCATTGCTTTCTGCTAATGAAATAACCAGGAGAAACCCATAGCTTTATTCAAAACATACAGGGTTTTCCATATCTGATAAGGTGTGTCATCATTTGCATTTGTTCAGCTGAACAATTGTACCAGCAGTTGGTATTTGATGCCTTTAGATTTTTTTTTCTTCTTTCTTCTTCTCCCTTAATATACGTTAGCACTTCAGTTATAAAAATGGAATGTTGTAAGCTTGGTAACTGGAATCTGTCTAATGTTCTGAACTCTTTATTGTCAATGCATTTTCTCCACCAGTCATGTGGTAATATGGTACTTTACCAATGGGTGAAATAATTATACAACAGCAGGCCAGCAGGGAGTGTGGATTTTCTGATGCTATGTTGGATGGAGTGATTTTGTGTACTTTGAGGTGGAAAATTCATTCAGAATTTTTTTGCACTTCTCAGGTAAAGAAACATGGTTATTCATTGATTTTGAAAGGTTGGGCTGAGAAAGAACAGAAGACAACGTGGCAACAAATAAAAAAGTAATATTTTTCTACAAGCAAATATTTGAAAGGAGTAAAAACTGGATCACTCTGAAATGAACACAAAATTTTACTGCATTAATTTTGGCGACTGTCATTAGTTTTGCTCTCTTGGGAAAGGATTTCTGCTTCTCATAAAGGTTTTTCTTTGTTTCCTTTTGCTAATTGCAGTTTCTACTTTCCTAATAGGTCATGATGCCTTTTTTTTTTCTTTTAAGGAAGTGGAGTTGGTATATTTCACTACTGCTGCTTTCAGCTGAAGACTTGAGATAGAGTGCAGATATTCAAACTGTGCTTAATAACATTAATTCTTAACTGAATCACTGTTTTTCATCTGACCAGTAGGCTACTGATACAGTCTTTGCACTTGCTTTAATTGTTGTGGTATGACACTTTGAATATATTCACATTGAGTACTGATGGAATTGGTAGGTGTAAATCAGATAGGCCAGTAAGCACTTTAAAAAAAAAAAAAAAAAAAATTGGCTTCTTCCCCTCCTCTTCTGTATTCATTAATTCAATTTGCATAGGGGTATACAACTTACCCCATGAATGTTCATAGTCCTTTTATACTTCTTGTTTTCTGGCCAAGATGTTTTTTTTCCTGCTTTCCAAATCTGTCTTCCAGTGTCCGACTCCTGTAGGATCCTATAATTTCTGAGAAAATATTTGGCTACTAATCATTAAACTAGATTCTTCCTATTGTCGCTGAATCTATCATTGCCTTTATATAGGCAGCGCGTTGCAATGCTAGTTAAAGGCTGTGTAAAGTGACCTAGAAGCTGTTCTCTGATTTATGTTAACATTTTTCTTAATTAAACAGTTGCCATTTATATGTTCTCCCTTACCCAGTGGAGTTCTTACAGAGGAGGTTCTTTTTGTTATTGCAGATCCCGTCATTGGAAGGACTTCAGACAACATACAGCATTGTTCTTAGGAAATTCTGTATTGTTAATCAATTGTAATATGATGTTAATAATCATTCTGAAACTTTCCACCTTTTCTGTAGGATTCAGGGCTTCCTAATGTTAAGAGTTTGTAGAATAGCATTAGGCAAAGTGAAACGTGTCTAACTGCTGTTAACTTAGTTCAATCAATCAGAAATCTTAACATTGCCATAATATCAGGTTAGTATATAGGAAAATATTTATAGATTATTCAATCTGCTTCCATATTGTACATATATTGATTTCCTTTTTATTGTATGTTTTATATATGTAGCCTGCTAGGCTTTCTTTTTAATCCGGTTAATTTGCATTTAAGTTGATAACGCTTAGCTTTAGGTGGGTGTCTGGATATTCCATTTGCATCGCATGTAAGTAGCCATGGAGCTGTTGCACAGATGTGCTTTGAAAGGGGGAGTCAGCAGTGCCTGCAACAGCAGCGTGGAAGTTAACTGAGGAGATAATAAATGAATTAAATAGAATGCAGAACTTTGAAGTAAGCAAGATGTAGCCTCTTGTGGTTAAATCTGAACTTAAGTGGCTCCTTTCTTTTATAGCTTATATCCTGATAAAATATACAGCAGTTACTGCTGATTTGTGACTTGAAGTTAGTTATTTACACTTTTTTTTAATGTTTGGGTGGCAGAGCGGAGAAAGTTTACATGCAGAACATGTGCACTGAAAATGCACTTTTTAAAATAGTTAAAAGCAGCCTTGTGTTCTTGCTCACAGTGTTCTGTAGGTGATGAGGAAGAACTGTGAATGGGGTATTTTCTGAGTCACAGTAGCCTTGAAGAGCTGGCAAATGCCGAAGTAGCAATTTTTGTTCCTGAAAAGACTTGTGAAGAGTTAATCGGTGTGGATACCTGCTAAGCAAAACAAAGAAACAATAAATCCCACTGTGTTAAATTGTTGGCTGTGCCTGGGTGACTAAAAAGAATATGAAAACCTTAATTGTCACGTTGAAGATGAGAGTTCATTGTGAGGCATTAGTAATGCCTGTTTCCTTGGCAGCTAGTGCAGAAAGGGACAGAAAGTGATCATAACTGGGACCTATGTTACCAGAGAAAACAAGGTATTTGTACAGAATACTTTTCCTGAGAAAAGTGACTACAGAATTGCATCTTGGACAAGCTGAGGCAGACCAGGCTTGCTAAGGAAGAGGCAGTCCAAACATAAACTCACTTGGGTCCTGTGCCAGGCAGAACAATTCTACTGTTGCATCTGTTTGTAAGAAAACAGGTCTGAGTGAGGATATCTTAATGAAGACCCTTCTGCACATTTTTGAAAACTAGTTGATTATCTTGAGCTGGAAACTTAAAGTCAAAAGGCACTCTTAAAATTCAACACTGTTGTTAATAGGAAACCCTTTTTGAGGCAGAGAATTACTATTCTTGGAACCAGGAAACAGTGCAATCTTCTTTTAGAATGAAAGGACAGCTCTGACAGAGAAACAAAATTACAGCAAGAGAGAGGCATTTCATTTGGGGTGTTAACACTGAGCATTTGTGATGATTGATATGTTTCCACGCAGTGCCCCGTGTAATACGTTGTGTGAATCTGAAGACGTGTTGGTGAAGTGGGGAGCAGTCAGATGAAAAACATAACCTCCCATTGTCTTGCTTGGAAGACATTTAGACTGGATTAATAACGATGGGATTAATACAGTGACTTGATACATTAGTCTTATAAATGGGTTAAGATGAGTTTTCCCTGATAGCAACTGGGTACTGTCTTAGTCACCTTCCTTTATTTATTTATTTTTACGTATTCTCACATACAGATGCAAGATCTGCTGCTATCTCCAAAATCCTTTCAGCAAAAACATAGTAATTGCTCATTTAAGAAAAGCCTTCACATTACTCCCCCAAGACATCCCTCTTTTTGTCAGTAGTTATGATAAGAAAGTGAATTGTGTGCCGTGACAGTTTTGTCATGTCATGCTATTATAAATGCTGTGTAAATGTTAGTGTTAATCTGGTATTAATGCAGTGCATTAATTGTGTATTAAATAATGCATTACTGGAAAGCCTTGCAGTGCTTGTGGTCTGTGACAAATAATTGACCAACAGAGAATAAACCCTTCTATAAATCTTATCACGTTTAATGCCTCCCCTGCTGAAGACCGTACTACTGATTATTTTTTTTCCTAAAAAACTTTACTTTTCAGCTTACTTCACGGACAGCTAAAAACTCTCAGAGACCTCTGAATATTTGAGAAATGTGCAATGGTTTGTTGAAGTTGAAGCAGAATGAATTGTAGCTCTAAAACCTACCTGTATCAACAACTAGCTACATTGTTAGCAGCTTATGATTGCATTAGCTTTTTATTCTTTTTTTTTTTTTTTTTTACAAGTGAACCCAGCAATAAGTTAATGACATTTTTTACATCCTCCCTTATAGGAGAGGACATTGAGTATTTTAATTTTCTGTGATTTGGTGTCGTAGTTACAAGAAACTAGGTGAAGTTTGGGGTTTTGGGTTTTCTAAGTCAAATATCGTGCAAATATTTTTATTTAATTCTGTTGTTTGAACACTTTCTAGTTAGTAGCATGAGGACTTTGACCCAGAATAAAATTTGCTCTGCTTTATTCAGTGAGTAGTGGTGTTTTTTCTTTATTTTTTATTTTTTTATTTTTTTATTTTAAGGCTGATTATCTGCACTCTGGTGCACTGAGTGAACTTGTCCAGACTGAAATGTCGAATAGATGTGTAGTACCAGAGGAAGAACCGTAATTACTGAAATGATCAAAAATGCATCTGTTTTTGTGAAACCATGTTACTGATGATAAAATGCACAGAGTATGGAACTTGAACTGGCTAATGACAGCTGCAATTAAATTTGGTGCACAAGTCCTACTGCATCATCACAGCAATTTGGCACAGAATTGCACAGATCTCTTAAACCAAGACAGACAAGCTCTGTTATGTTTTCAGAGCACGTTTTTTTGAGGCATAAAGGACCTCAAGGGCAAGAGTGTGTGGTGCATTAAGACTACTTTGTGTGATTTGTGTGGAATGAAGCAGCCCTGAAAAAGGCAGAACTTGAACTCCCTGTAGGAGGATTCCACATAGAGCAGGGGTGGAAGAGCATGGTGTTTTTCTGGTCCCTGAGAACCATACTGAGTGGTGCCGAAGGTTTTTTTTAATACTTTGGGGTTTTATCTGATAAGTACTTGACCTGAAGATCTTGACACCACTAAGTTTTTGCCTACAGTGTTCCCCAGACTTGTGTTGTATGCTGTGCAGCAGGACCAGGACAACTCGTCTGGATCTGACTGACTGAGCCTTTCAGAAACTAAACAGTAGAATGCCAGAGATCTGCAAGCGGCTACATTTGTAGTCTGAGATCTGAGCCTTACAGCTGCAAGCCTGAAGGGCTGGTGATTTTCAGTATGGTGTTAGTCAGTGCTTTCTTATTTTCAGAGTCTGTGAGAGAAGCAGCAGGGAGAACCTGAGTAAAATTGCAACTTTAGCTGATAAAAGCTATCGTGTTTTTTTTTTTTTTAATGAATTTAGCATATTGATGACTTCTCCCACCTCATCTATTGCTGAGCCCCACGCAGAGCATGTTTGAGCTTTTTCCACCTTGTCTGAATAGACTCTGTTGAGGAGATCTGGTGTACTATCTGAAAGCAAGTATAGTGCTAGTCAGTCTGGTCTGTTGTAAGAAGGTCTGTGCCAACACAGCTGATAATGTGCCAGCTTCTCAGTCTGTGGAAAAATCTAAGTCTTCAGTGATGTACAAAAAAAAAAAAAAAAAAAAAAAAAAAAAAAAAAGAAGCAAGAGGTGTAAAAATTAAGCCTGATCTGAGACAGAAAGCCAGGCTTCAATCTATGTACTTCCTTTTTTGTTATTTTTTTTTTTCTCCCTATGGCCATAATCGTGAGAGACAGGAATGACCTAGCATTCTAACATCAGTGCTGTGATACATTGGAAAAATGAGTATGTATAGGTCATCCAGAAAAAAAAAACAAAAACAAAAAACATATATTTTTCATATACTCATTCACTGTCATGGTATTTTAAAATCTGAGTCTTTTTCAAAGTCTTCCTGCGTGAATTACATACCTGAGGTTTTATTTAATTTTTTTTTCTTTACTTGGTACTGAGAGATCTTGTCAGTTCTCAACATTTTTACTTGCAGGTAGTTGCAGTGAATTATTAGAATTGTATTGGGTGATCAAGAGTAATACTTGAGGGTGGCATGTATGAGAATAGGCCAAGAGATGAGTGTGACTTCAGGCTCCCATTGGAGGCAGTTATGTATCATTTCCTGTTTTAATAATAAACTGCAACCAAACTGACCTAGTTTTCTGTTCAAAAACATGCAAACACCAAAACACACAAAACAACAACAACAAAAAGCCGAAAACGTGAATTATAAGAATCAAAGTTCAAGTACTTGTAGCAACTCTGTTAGAATAGGTACGAAGCCGCGTTCAATTGCTCATTGCATTTTGGCAGTTTTCTGTGGTCAAGGTCTGTTACAGTGTGACCATGCCTAGAATGACAAGTAAAGTTTTACGTAAAAAATGGAACACAATGGCATTGTAAATATTAAAGAAAAAAAAAACATACACGAGGAAGTACGTGGGTTCTAAATTGCAGTTACATTTTGTTTGTGATGAATGTGACATTCTCAATTTAGGGGAATTACACAGCTTCATAATGCAATATTCTGTGCAGGTGCAACTGTTCTTTTGTGTATAAACACGTTATACTAAAAGATGTTGTTTTAAATTGCAGATTCTGAACAGTTGTTGGAACTTCCTAGGAAGTGCCAGATTTTGTTACCAAGGCCTCTAGTTCTGCTCTCTTGTGCCTGTGCCTCATAATCTCTAATTACATTGTTTCACACTATTTTTTCCTGCCTCATTCAGTTAACAGGATGGGCGGTGCTCAGGAATTGAGTAGCTACTTGATATTTTAATCCTTATCACTCAGTTAGCAGCCCCTGCCTTATTTACTGCACACCATTTCAGTCTCCAAAGAATACATAATTATTCATTCCCTTACAGCCTTTTCTAAGGTACCTAACTACACTATTTTTATCCATTCAATTGTATTTCATGTGCATTTTCTGGTCAGTGCCTATAACTTCATTTATACGCTCTGTGAAATAAATACATGTGTACACACACTTTTAAAATGTTGATACCATTCTCTTTTGGAATGGAACTTTGGAATGGAAGTAAAGTATATATGACATGCTTTAAAATAGTATTTTGTGGGAATGTTGAAAGTAAACATAAAATAAATGAGTTACTTAAGACATCAATTGACGTAACTTGAGTCATTCTTATATCCAGCTGTCCTTTGTGATAGTCTTCAATGTTACATGTGTCCTGGAGGTTAGTCAGCTTTTCCCTTTATTTCAAAGTAGGCTGTTCTCCTTGTCCAAAAGGTTGCAAAGAAAATCTACTTCATGTAGCATTTAGAATATAAATTAATGTGAGAAATGGGGAAAAAATGAGGATAGTTGAACACTATAACAGGTTGCCCAGGTTGGTTCAGATCTTCGTAGACTTTTGAACCCAAGAGGACGTGTTCCTGGTTAACCAGCTCTACCTGGCCGTGCCTGGGGCAAAGCTGGACTATGGGATCTTTAGAGATCCCTTCCAGCGTCAACTGTCCTGTGATTTCTACAGTATGTAACACCACTGTAACTGTGGTATACGTATATCAGGCTTATTTCTGATAAGCAAAACTTCATGGATCTTGTGGCTTACTTCTGTAATAAAATGCATTGTAAAATGTTTGTCTGCAGTTGCCTCTTAGCTAACACACTGTCCCATCAGTCCCAAGAACAGCAGTTTAACTTTTCTCAGCAAAAGTTTTAGAAACATTTATCTAACAGTGTTTCTGTTGTTACGCCAGTACTACTTCCTTGGAGATGGCTGTGAATTACATCGATCTATAATGGATCAAACTGTTGTGGATTTCGTACTTCTTGAGTAAAAAACATCATTGTAGAATCATCAGTTACTCAATCCCTTTGCTAGCATCTCTTGCAAACAATGGGTTTGAGAAAGAGCTTAGAATTTTTTTGTCACTGACTTGCAAGTTTTAATACTGTCACCAGTGCACCATAGCTTTGATTGTAAAGTTTTTCTATGATGTTCTTCTGTTTGAAAGAATTTAAGATTTCTGCTACAAAATGACCAAGACTTTTCCCATTGCTGATGTTGATATTTCAGATAAGAATAGAAGGCAATAAGTGAAAGATGGTGCATGTCGAATCTTTTATTGCAGTTGAACATCTCTGCTGCTGGTAGAATGGAAGAATTACAATACATATATTTAAAAAAAAAAAGGCCACGTCCAATTAAAATGGGTATTATTTCTAATGTAACTTCTTTTTCTTTTTCTTTTTTTTTTTTTTTTCAGAAGGAGTTGAGCCTTCCAAGAAGAGGAAGTCTGTAAGTTTCTGAAATGTCTTCTGTTATGTGCACAGTACATTATGTGTTTTGACAATTCTCAACTAGGCTGTTTTTCTCTTCGGGGAGTTAAATGAAGACTAGATGTGACATGTGATTTGCCCTAAAATGTATACAGAGAAACTGAGATTGTAAATGAAGACTGTGGATTGTGTGGTAACATTTTTTTTGCCTGTCCTCCTCTTTTAGAGGAACTGTTGTGGGATATTTCCAAATTGACAGAAAGACCTTGTGTTGAAGCTTTTATTTTGTATTGATGATTACTGTAGTTAAAATCGAGGAATAAATTTAGTTTGTGAATGATACAAATGAAACTTGACAGGTAAATAGAACTGTTTTCATGTGAAATTTTATGATAAAACCTGTGCATAAAATGAAACAAAGAATAGATGAGTGCTATTAAGTGTACAGGGTTGTTAAGGTTAGTATTTGATTAGCGGATGTAAAGACTGTATGTTCTTGTTGGAATTGTTAGTAGCATGAACTCAGATACTGTGGTTTAATTGTTCTTTGTATGTGTTGCAGTGCCTTGTCTTTCTTTCCCTTTCTGAGTTGTTTGGTTGTAGGGCTTGCTTTATTTCCTATTGTGTAGTAGTAATTAATCAAGAAGGTATTGGGATCACAATGTATCAAAATACCTTAATCTGCATTTGGTTACTGTTTTATTTCCAAAAATAGCATAGGACTGTGGTGTTATCACTGTACTTAGCTAAGGTAGTGTTAGTGATGACCGTTGCACAAAGGCCAGATATTTGGCTTTATTTTTAAATACTTGTTTTCAGCTTGATGGTGCTGTGTGCATGAATAACTGAAATGCTAATTGTTGGAAAGGTACAGGTTGTAGACATCTGCTGACTTGCAAAAGGTTTTCGTATTTTAGGTTCTGTCACAAATCTTATACTAAATAGTAAGCAGAACAATTGTTAAGAAATGCCACAAAGTTTTGAAACTAATTCTATATGAAGTATTTGACACTGCAGTAATGCAGAGTAAAACAGTTACGGAAGACAATTACTGGTGCTTTTTAGAGGTTTTATATAAACCCAGCACTGTTCTGTGAGCAAAAGCTGGCTGTGAAGTTAATGAGTAAACTCCTGTTGATTTCAGCCAGAGTAGAAAGTGCCTTTACAGGCTCTTTTTTTAATATATAGCCCTGACCTTGCTTACTCTCGCTATGTTTGACGTTGAATATTAGATACTTTTCTCCAGGCTTGAAAAATGGTTGCATTCATCTACATATTTTTTATAGCTGATCATTGAGATGTACATGCGGATTCTGTAATGTTGCTGAGATTTTAATAAAGTGTAGTAAAGGAGTAGCTGATTGTCAGCATAATCGTATCTGGCTGTTAAAATGGTTAAGATTCTGCATATGGTATTTTAAACTATCATCTTTATTACTGCTTTCTTAGTTAACAGGGCTGACAGTATTGAAGCTAGCAACAGCTGTAGCATCAGAAGTTCTGTGTTGGGTCACTTTGACTCTTCTATTTGTGTATCATATGCATGTTAATGTGAAGACTGAATTTCAAAATATGGGAGGTCCTATGTTTTAATTGCAGTAAACATCTAGAGGACCTCAATGGTTCTGTATGGATGCGTTGTTTTGTCTTCTGGAACTTAAGAGCTGATGGCACGCAAGGGCTTTAGGCAAGACAGGGACAGCTGGCTGAGGCACGATCAAGAAGAGAAATGTAGAAAACAAGATTCCAATTGATGAACAATTCTGCTCTTTTTTCTTTATGCTTTGTCTTACTGTTTATCATACAGTCTGGCAGAAAAATGTGGAGGGATGATGTATGGGGAAAAGGTTTCTTGCTTATGGTTCACCGTATGTATGTCTCAAAGGACTAATGCACAAAATACTTTTTCTTTCAGATAGGTTGAATTATCTTTATGCTTGTTTTAGAGACACTGCTGCCTGGATCATACAGAGTTGTTTCCCTCTGTATGCGAATCATTTTTAATGCAATTTCTATGGCAAATATAAAGGAGGCTGCTGATTCCAGATGTAGAGACCAAGTGCGGCATAATGTAGTAATATGGAAAGGTAGATATATGTGAGGAAGCACAGCTGAAAATACATGTTACGTGACTTATATGAGGCACCAGCCTTTTCTTACTTACGCTGTTGAATGAACCAGAGCTCTTGGACTTCTGTAACTACTGATGCAGCTTGATGCCAGGAGAGCTACTCAGGTTGCCTTTGTTAAGTTGATCAAATATGCAGTGAAAAAAGAGGGCAATGCTGACTTCCTGCCAACAAAACAATAAGCAGAGGAGTCTATTTGTGCAGTAGTAATTAGCTCTGAGTTCATTAGCGGTGGTGTTTGTTCTGACACAATGTATAACCTACTGCCAGTTGGCACTGCTTGTTTACTTGCTGAGCCTCACCTGCCTTTCATCATTTAGGGTATCCTGGTTGTACTTTTGGGCACACATTTTCTTGCCATGTGTGGAGCTATTTCACTTTTATGCTGACCTTTTGAGCTAGCTCTGTGGCTGTTGATCTACAAACCCTACTGGCTTCACTTAAAAAAAAAAAAAAATGGCATCTGTTTTCACTGGCCTATCTGTGTAACCATTGCTCAGCCCAGTACAGAGGCTTCTCCAGTAGCCCAACAGTTTCCCTGCTTTTTGTTCAGCTGGTCTAAGGGCATGGTAGTATGGAAGTCTTCTGTCAGATTCTGAACTCGAAGACTGCGTGCTGAGGGCTCATTGGTGCCAGAAATGAAGGGTCTAGAGAGGCTGGACGATGAGACATGCAGTGTGTCTTAGGTGAACTGTGGGAGAGGACTGATGGCAGAAAGTGGAGGAAGCTTGGAGAGGAAGAGGACTTAGTATCTCCTCTTCCCCCCACATTGTTGCTATTTTGGTTACCTTGTTGTGGAACAATTCATTTGTAGGCTGCAGTTGTGCGGCCTCCTTTTGGATCTCATGAAATAAGTCGAACTATGTGGGCTTCCTGCAGTTCAACCCACTTTTGATTTCTACATGTACAGCAACTCCTTAGGAAGGAATTGGAGACAAAGGCTTGCTAAAAGGTTAGTTAGTGTAGCACTGTTGACATAAACTCCGATAAGTGATGCTGCTTCGGAAAGAAGTGGTATGCTCTGTGCTCAGATCACAACTGGCTATATTGATACAACTGCTTGTATAAACACAGGCAGAACTGATCCAGTTTGCAATTAGCTTCATGCAGGTTCTTCGGTGTGTTTGTGTAGCTTTGTAACAGCAGGGTATGGTGGCATGGAGGCAAAATGAATGCCAGGGGTCTTCTGCTATTACTCTCCCTAGCAGTGAAACTGAATTTATTCAATCTTAACTGGATTGTAAACCCTCATAGGTCTTACTATCCCACTTTGCAACTCTATCAGAAAGTTATTTAAAATACTTTCTGCTAGAGTGGTAGTTTATGCTGCTGTGACATTTTTATTAATTTGCTTGTTTTCACAAAATATTTTCAAATATCACGGCAGGCATATGTGCTTAATGTTAAGCCAGACCCAAAAATACAAGTTTAGGTGTAGCTAATATCAGTGTATGAAGGATACAGATCTTCTGGTGAACCATGGAATGGCTGTCTGAACCTAAAAATCAATATCCTTTACACATTCAGAGAATATATAGTTCTAGTGGGTAGCCAGAGAAAATCTCTATATTTTATGTTAAAAAGTAAGTTTCCTTTGCTGAAGTTAAGGCATTGGCGTGCCTTGTTTCCGTTCCTTATCCATATTATACAGTAAAACAAGAGCTGCAGAGAGAAGCATAGCATGAACTCAAAGGCAGTAGCACAGTAGTTACCTCTGCTTAAATTAGGTATGTTCTGGTCTAAAATGCCTTTCTACTAAAAATGAATTGACAGTGTGCTTCAGAAGAAGTCAGACTTAAGTAGGGGTGAGTGGGTAAGGTAGAGGAAGTTCCGTATCTCTTGAGCCTCAATGGTTCACCTGCCATAGAAGTAAAATACGTGGCTTTTCCAGTCTAAATGGGTTCTTGTTACTTTTTTTTGTTTTGTTTGATCTGTCAGAGATACTTTAGCTGAATTTGGAGCTAGGTAGTTTTTATATACTTTTGCTATATATGTCCTTCTCTTGAAATTTCTGAAAATAAGCAATTATGAAACATGGACTCTCATTCAATTGCAGCAATTGTGTAATTTGCTTGCACCTGTGGAAATGTCAAAGTTAGTCATAGAATGTTCATAAAACTCATTAATGCATTACAGTGAAGCAGCAGATACCCTTGGATAGCAATAATAAAAAAATGTCAGGAAAAGCACTGGTTAATGCCATTGCATGCTTATGGGCTTAATCAAACAAGTTTTGAGAAAGTTAATAACTTAAGAAAGTTTTAATGACAAATGATCAATTAACCTCAGGGAGAAAGGAGGGATGAGCAATTGAGTGAAGTAGAATGGGATAATATAAATAACGCCTCCATACATTAAAAAAACAAAGACAAAAACAAAAACCCAGCAACCTGTAAGTATATGTATGACCTCTGATAATTAAAGGTGTTTGGACTTTTTGGAAAGCTGGAAAGCTCAAAAGTTGAATCCACAGATTGTACAGTCCCAGCTTTTTCCCAGCAGTTGCCTCTGACTTTATCTCCCTGGCTGCATAGGCTGCTTTGCAGCTTGAAGGACACAACTGTCGAAGTCAGTCAAGGAAATTAATTCTGATTGTGAAGAATTGAAAAGTCACACTCGAGAACATTTAAGAAAGATTGTTACATCCTTTGTGTTATGTATATGCATCTCAGAACCTGTGTTGCTGTGTTGTGGGTTCTTTTTTCTGTGTATGCAGATTTGCTGCTTTTTTCATTAAATGTTTCTGCAGAAGGTCAATGTTATGCTGAAGATGCTCGTGTCAGGGTACCTCAGTTGCAAAGTCCAGATGTTCAAATGTGATCCATAGTACCTGAGAACAGAATTTCATTTAAGGATTTGTAAATGTTTGATGATTAGTTCTGGATACTGTCTAAACAATTTTAGGCAGAGTGTTATAAAGAGTAATTCATTTTGGAAGAACAAAGTATTTTCCACATTAATTATGAAAGCTAGTCGAAATGCTGTCTTGAGATATGAAAGATACTGAAAATTTGTAGTCTTAATTAAAGCAAAAACTTTCTCTGTGAATGTTTTGGTGCTTGTTTTATGGTTCCTTTTTTTCTGATGTTTTTCTCTGAAAGTGCAGAGAACCTCTGCCATCTGGTGCTTACTGGGAAAAATGGAGTGTCTTAAATTAATTTGCAGTAACCCATCAAAATTATTACAGGTTTATAACACAGTTGTGCCTAGGTCTGCACAATGAGTTCTTCATGCTGCAAAACGGTGCAGAACTGGAAATCTGTATTGCTGTAGCTCTATCTTTAGATAGCTTGCTGGCGCTGTTTATATTTGTACGGAAATAAAGCCAAGTTGGCCTGAGGTGAATGTTCTGATAAACAGTTCTGGTTAACAGCAAGTAGAGAGATTCACATCCATTTGTTCCTTGGAGTGTTTACCTCTATAGCTGTGGCTTGTGTATCATCTGTAAGCAGGGATTTCTGCTACAAATTACTGTACACTGATAAAAGACTCCATCTGATGGCCAGTTAAGGAATCTGATATATCTGAACAATGTGCTGCCCTCAGGGATTTCCTCTGTGTTTGTCTCAGTGGTGTGTTGACCTTTGGCAGGAAGTGGAAGGGGCAAATGGAGTAAGCAGAAGGGCCAGCAGCCATCCCTTCTAGACTCTGGAACTGGATAGCTCGAGTTATGCTATCTGTGCTAGGGTACAGCTTACACTTCTCTGTGGATCCTTGTGCTCTTGAAGTATGTATCAGCTGATTTTATACTCTATGCCTGTGCATTATTCAGAGTTATTTTGCTGATCTAAATTCACAAAAGAGTACCTTGCTTGCATTTGTTTAGCTACATCCATGTTTAAACTTCTGCAGACAGTGTAGCAAAGAAAATTATTTTTTTAAATTGCAGTCAGTAGTAACTGTTAAATATCAGCAAATAACACAGTGCTGTTATATTGTATGTCAAAAGCAGAGGGCTTTTTGGGAGGGAGTGGAAGCTATGGGATGGACTTGAGAAGTTGAAATTAGAAGCAGCTTTTTATTCTTCTTCTTTTATTCTTCTTTCATTTCATTTCCATTGTATCCACTCATTTTGTTCAGTTTCATTTGAGTTTAAAGTGAGCTGAGATGCTGCTTTGGGCTTTCAAATGACTGTGTTGTAATTATTTATCTTGTACCTTCACAGTAGTTAATCATAAAAGGTGTTAAAAAGAGAGTGTGTCACTTTTCCTCTTACATTATTTAGGAGGCTGCTATTAAATTTGGAAGTCAGGACATGTTACTCATTGTTGCCCGGCGATGGACCCCTGTGATGGTTTCACACCGAAGGCCAACTGAACTTCACCACACCGGTCTCTCACTCCCCCTTCTCATGGGGGAATATGAGGGGTGAAAAAAACAGAAAGGGCTCAAGGTTTCTACCTGTGGCAAAGTTGAAAGTCATTCAAGGGATTTTTTTTTTCTAACAAGCCTAATTTTTTGATGTAGGATCATGTGTGGGCAGAACTGAAGAATTCTAACTCCCTCTCTGTGTTACTGTTTTTATTAGTGCCTTTTGTGAGAGCAACACCCAGAGGATATTGTCTCCTAAGCACCTCCAAGTTACTGTATGTAATGGTGGCTTCCTAAGTGCAGTGGAAACTCCTCAGTTTCTAGATACTTGATATTGCATGTACCAATAAAATACATCTTTGTTTAAAGGAGCACAAATTACAGAGAGATCCAGATCATTTTGTATGTGACAGTGTTTTAGAGTCATAGAATCATAGAATAATTTAGGTTGGAAAAGACCTCTGAGATCATCAGCTCCAACTGTTAAACTAGCACTGCCAAGTGTACTGCTAGTTCTTTTGCCTAAGCACCACATCTACACATCTTTTAAATACCTCCAGGGATGGCGATTCAACTGCTTCCCTGGGTAACCTGTGACAGTGCTTCAGTGATCAGCCCTCTGATCATCTTTGTGACCCTCCTCTGGACCCTCTCCAACAGCTCCACATCTTTCCTGTACTAGGCCCCCCAAACCTGGATGCAGTACACCAGATGAGGCCTCATGAGGGCAGAGTAGAGAGGGACAATCAACTCCCTCTCCGTGCTGGCCATCCATCTTCTGATGGAGCCCAGGATACCATTGGCCTTTCAAGCTGCAAGAGCACACTGTTGGTCAGGCATGATCTTCTCTTGGTAAAGCCATGCTGGCTGTCTTGGATCACCTGATCATCCCTCATGTGCCTTAACATGTCTTCTAGGAGGATCTGTTCCATGATCTTCCCAGGCACAGAGGTGGGGCTCACTGGCCCGTAGTTCCCTGGGTCCTCCTTCCTCCCCTTCTTGTAAATGAGAGTGACATTTCCTTTTTTTCCAGTCCCTGGGGAATTCGCCCAACAGCCATGACTTTTCAAATATGATGGAGAGAGGCTCAGCAACCACATCAGCCAGCTCCTTTAGGACCTTGGGGTTTATGTCATCTGGCCCCATGGACTTGTATACATTCAGTCTAATGAGGCGGTCTCAGACTTGCTCTGCCCTTACAGCGGTGGGGGATTTACTCCCGCAGTTCCCACCTAGAGGCCCAGGGATACAAGCTTTAGGAACATGAGAAATACCAAAATCCTGGCTGCTAGTGAAGACTGAGGCAAAGAACTCATTTAGTACCTCAGCCTTATTCATAGCTGTTGTAGCCGATTCTCCTTTCTTATTTACCAAAGGAGGTATGCTCTCTTAGGCCTGCCTCTTCTGGCCAATGTACCTATAGGATGCCTTCCTGTAGTTTTTAATGTCCCTCGCTAAGTTCACTTCCCTCTGTGCCTTGGCTTTCCTAACCCCTCTCTGCAAGTCTGGACAGCATCCCTGTATTCTCCCCAGGTGACACATCCTTGTTTCCACAGCTGTTAGAATCCCTTGTATTCCCTCAGTTTGACCTGCAGGTAGGTCCTTGCCAAGCCATGCTGATTTCTTCCCTCCCCTGCCTGCTTTCTTATTCTGAGGGATGGAGAGCTCTTGTGCTCTGAGAAAGGCATCCTCATCTTCAGTGTTTAACATTTCCTCAGTGTTTCACCTTCGAACTTTCAGTGGTGACTTTCTAAATATCATTTCTGAGTCACCAATTAAAATGTTGATTAGCATCAAGCAGACCACAAGATTCTGTGAACTCATAAAGGAATTTCTTTTGTATCAAGGAAATTTCTCCACTGACAGTTTTTTTTCTTTTGAGATCTGTTAGTGAACTCTAAATCCACTTAATGTATGCATTACTACTAACATAGTGAGGTTTTTTAATGAAAATTCTGAACAACTAATTCAGATTTGTAGTGCTAAGATCACTTCAGTATGACATGGAGGACAAAGGTCATGAGCTGCTGAGTCCTTATCAGTTCTTGTGATTGACAATGGAAAACTAGTTTTTGGAGATATATTTTGTATGCTTCTGTATGCTTTTTGTATGCAGCAGATATTGTAGCACACTCCTTTCCCCTCACAGTCCTTGCTTCAGCCTCCATAAATTTTACACAAGTCTGTTGCCCATTGTTTACATTTCCTCATTTTAAAGTTCTGTTGGGCTAACAGGAAGCGTAATGGCATGTACAATGTGCTGTAGCTTTGTTGCCATTTTCCTGTTGTCAGCACAGGGTCTTCTGCAAAAAAGTCTTTTGTACTGGAGAGCATGGACCTGGTTTTGGTGTAAACAGTACATCCCTTGACATTTTGTTGCTATTAGTTATGTCCTTAGTTATCAGCAGAGGCCACTCTGATTAGTCTTTCAGCTATTTCTTTCGGTTCTCTCATGCACACATTTGAAACCCTAGTTCATTCATACAATGTTAGGAATCTTTGCCTGTTGTCTCTTGGCTCATGTTTTACTACTGTGTGTAGTAAACTTCTCCCGTCATGTGTTGGGAATGGGAACGAGTTGTCATCTTCCTTTCTAATGGAAGATCTGTATGCTACTTGAGAACATCTTTAAGTTTTGTGAAATTTTCTCACTGATGAACTTACGCTCATCTGTTTACGTGCGTGCTTTGTGCACACAATCTTTATGAACACCTGCAAAAAGAAAATGATGATGCTTTTGGGTGCGTTAAAATTCAGTGTTGCATTTAGTAGGCCCTATGTTTGTTACAGCATTGTCCACTATATTTTTTAATCATATAATATTTAGAATGCTCAGAACATTAAAAAAAAAAAAAGTGTTGAAACTGTGGTTACCTGAAAGATTAATGTCTAGAAAATGACACATTCAGATTTTGAATCATAATTGTGTAACATTTAGCCTCTTGTTGTGCTATGATGTATGAATAATGTAAATTATCACCTGGCTGACAACTGACAGTGTATGGTTTTTCACCATACACTGAGGTTCTTCACAGAGCTCTACTGGAATTTTCGGTACTTCAGCAAGGACAAGACAGTTAAGAAGGAAAAACAATCTTAAATAATTCTTTATCAAATTTGTTATCACAAAGGAAAAAGGAAAAAATAAAATCAGCATCTGGGATCTACTAGTGATTTAATAAAAATGTTACAGAATTTTAGGATGGGAAAATTGCATGCATCTTGCAGGGAGTGGAGGTCAAATACCTGGGTGCATCCGTTCTTCATGTAAATCCAAAAATGTTTTTGCAGTAGAATAGTTTACTTGAGAGTTTAAATATTTCTATGCATGGAAATAAATCTTTAATAGAGATGCTTGATGGCCAGATCTCATAGCTAATGGATTGGTGGTGATGCAAAGAGGCGTGCTGGGGTTCTAAAACAATTAGATGTCTGCAGAGAAGTAGTAGTAGAAAGAATCTCAGTTCTCTACTAAAATTTGAATAGTGATTCTGACAAAATGAAGCAGAAAAGAGTAACAGGATGGAGATCTGATGAAAATAGACTGCCTAACCTACTGTTCTTGCTCTTCCCACGAGTCCTCTCCCCTGGGCAGCCTTTTCATCTTGACGGTTTGTTACTGAGCTGCTCTGCTTCTGCTGGTTCTTCTCTTGTACTCTTCTACCTGTTGAAGAAGCACTTTATGATGTTCACAGTATTTCTCTGTACACACAGGCAGCAAAGCATGTAGCAAATAAAGAAAATGCTGAGGAAGTTTCATAGTGGAAATGTGAGCTGCTGAGGCAAGGGAGGAAGTAACAAGCTCTGAGAGCAGGTTGAGGTTTAAGGATAGCTCAGTTTGTGAACGTTGTTACAGGATTGTGTTTTGACTTTCAGTGGCAAATGTGATTTAACATGTGAATAACAAATATAATAATTGCTTCAGGTATTTTTCAGTGAGCACTGTGTCCTCTCATTTGGTCTTTAAGCAAAGCTTGCATCATACATAAAATTATTTCCCTTCAGTGTTTTGTAGTAGAACTACACAAAAAAACAAATGGCCATGCAACCATCTGCTTTATTCCGCTGCCTGAGAGAGTACTTACCCAGTGAGAACTGGCAGAAAAACATAATGCTAGTAATCACCACTAATCAGTGCAGCTATAATTTCACATAGCAAACCTCAGGAATATCAGACATACTGAAAAAGTGTTTTCTTCACTGCTTGCTTTTTCACAGTGGTATTTATTTTGGAAATCACAGCTTTCTTCAGTTAAGGAAAATACCAAGTTTGTCAAGAATAATTCTGTCTCAAAGGAATTGTCCTTACAAATTGCATGGTCCTGTCTGCCCTGTGCTGTATTGATGAATTGATTTTTTTGACATTAATGCAAGAAACATTTGAATAATCTCTTAATCTGCAGAGAGAGCTTTCTGAGGCTATGCAATTTCAAGCTCACACTCTTTTAGTCTCCTTTGGATTGGGGTCACAGTAGGGCTCTGAAAAGCTTACATGATTATTTGATGAACCTGTGTTCTGCTTAAAGAATTCTAATGATTATTTTGTGTGTGTGGAGATCAAAGTTAAGGAATAACCTATGAATAGATGTTTGATTTTTGGGAAGGAAGCATTCAAGTTTCTGCAGAATATATTTGTTCCTCTAGTAGCAATGAAATCACCTATGTTCTAAATAACAGCTTTTAGGTAAAAGAGGCAGTTGCAGAACAGCAGGGATCTGCATCTTCTGGCAGATATTCTCTCATTACAGATTTTCCTCTTGAAATTGTTAGTATTATTACAGTTCTATTATGTAAAGTACAGGCTGACTTCCTAGAGGTGTCAAGATCATGACATCCCAATAAGCTATTTCTGTTTAGTCAGAGAGAAGGAGAGGTAAGCCTTTTTTCCCCTTCCTCATTCCTATCAAATGCAAAGTTGAACTTTTTTGTTACTGTCAGTATTCTAAACCAATAGTGTTTCTTGCCTTAAAAGATATTCACTCATTTGTATCTGTTACCTGGAGACTTTGTCATTCTGTTGGACTATCCCAATGTTGTATACCTTGGCATAAAACATTTGGAGAACTTCCGTTTATGCACAATATTTCAGTATCATCTAAGGAGCAGATGAAACCTGCTATTAGGTGCTGGCTTCCCCCAGAGGCTCAAGTCAAGATCTCCATCCTAGTTGCTGTGTAGCTTGGGATGAAAATATTGGAAAGCTCACCTGAAAAGTTAGCTGTGTAGATGCTATCTAGTATTAGCCTCTTAGTTTGATGTGGCGTGCTTCTGATGTAAAAGCCCGGTGATTTTCACATACTGTACTGTTCTGTTACATACACGCTAGAGATTTAATTTGGATGCAGACAAATAGGAAGGCTCTCTGCAGAGTGTTAATCTGATGTACTCCTATTGCTAATGGGGAAGTAGAGGTTCAAGTAATGTTTATACATAGAGCTCATGAATGCTCTTTGGCCACTGAGTTCATGTGATGTTCTCAGATGGTTCCTTTGTTACATAGAGCTGGATGTCACCTGTGCCTTCATATTGTCTTGTCTGTAAGCCCCCAATTCTTCTTGGCTCTCATCTTCCTCTTTCAGTAATCTCTGATAACCTCTTGATTTCTTTTTATACCTGCCCTAACTTTTATGTCAGTCTCTCCCCTAAAAATGCTGGGTTGGGGCCCTGATGACAGGGTTTTGCTTATTAACTTCTTCTCTGAGAAGAGTAAAAGCTACTTCAGTGTTGGCATCAAGAGTTTTCTGCTGAGTATGAGAAGGGCCAGCAGTCAGATTTCCAGAAGATGAACTCTCTCTTCTGGTAGACCAGAGGCAACAAATGGATCTCAGAGGTGCAGCAGAGCAGGTATTTCCTTATTGGCATAGATCTTAGACAGAGTGGGAGATGTCAACAGTTCTGATTATCTTCTGGAGGCTGTATGCCATAGTCCCAGGCAGCAGCAGGTGAGCCAGCTGCCTCCTGCAGCTGCAGGAGGAGGAACATTGGTTTAGTCTTGGGAAAGGATATGGGCCCATGATCCACAGACAGAATTTTAAGACTGAAAGCATTTGGTGTATGAAGTGACAGCAGGAGTTGAGGCATGTTATGGTGACTGTCAGGGCCTCTATTGCCCATGGCTGGAGCTAGTACCTGCTCTGTCACATTGGCTGTTTCTTCTTGGCAAGTACTTTGGGAAAATGCTGCATTATATTTGAGGTCTTGGCCATTTTGACCTCTACCACTGTCTCCATCTGCCTAAAACTTCTTGGTCCTGTTCATTTTCCTCCATCCTAATGTACTTCTCCACAAGAGGTATACATCATGTTTGCCCTTGGAGGAAGTAAAATTTGGTTGTCTGAATGCAGTTGTTGTCACCCTTCTGTTTTGCTGGAGGTATTCCTTCCATTTGTATTTTCATCCTTTGCCTTCAGCTGAGTGTTCTCTTACAGGTGTGTTCTCTGAATAAGTCAGCAGCCATCTAGGGCAGGGATACTGAGTCAGGTTTTAAGCTTATAGGATTTGCTCTGGGAATGTAGTTTTCACATGGGGATGCCAAGAATTTGGTTACAGAGTGTTTTCTTCATGGGAGAATGGGTAGTAACCCTTGGTTTTAAAGGAGCAGCAAGGAGCCTGACAATTTGAGGTCTGGTCAGTGGCTCATTATGAGACTCGAGGCAGCGCAAACTGAATAGGGTGTGCCCATAGGCCTGGGCAGTGGATGGGTGGATGACTCCTGTGTACAGGAGCTGGACTGAGCTCTTCTCTTGCAGGTTTGGGGAAGGAAGGAAAATGTTTCCTTGGCAAGATACCTTTTTGCTTGGCAAGTCCTGATCAGCTAATTATGCCTCTTTAATCTTTAAGAAGTCTTTATTTCCTGCGTTCTGCCAGCACCTATCCTGGCGTTAGCTGCTTTCCTGCCATCATGCACTTTTCTTCTCTGCCATTTCCTAACAAAGTGGGGAGCAAGCAGGTAGTTTCTGTCCTTTCTCTCAAATGTTGCAGGGCTTCTTTTCTGATGTTTTTTTTCCTGGCAAGCCATTCAAGCTTAGATCTGTGAGGTTTACTGAGTTATGTTGTGACAGTTCTCATAGCCATGTGAAAAGGTCAGAAAGAGCGCTGGGGATAAGTAGATCTTTAACAATGTAGTGCTTGGATGAAAGGAGATCAAGTGCCACAGGGGAAGAAAATGGAGGTCTAAAAGGCTGGCACAGTTTTTGGGAGTCTCTTGCTTTGTATTCGTTGTGTGTTGGTTGCTGTGATGCACAAGACAGTGTAATTGCATATAATCACATTTCTTCAAGTCCCAGTTGATTCACTCATGAATATTTAGCGCAGTGATGCCCCTAGGCAGTGGAGGTGAGCATAGCATTTGTGACAAACATGCTATCCCAGGTGCTTCTATGTGGGGCTAAGTATCAAGCTACCACAGAAACAAGTTCTTGCTGTTTTAGCCTGACTGTTCTAGCTCACGTCTACTTTTGTAAAGATTGTGCAGGGTATGTAAGCAGAGGGAATGCTTTTTTGCTTTGTTATATGGTACTAGTTTGCAGTCAGGCAGGCACACATGTATCTCACTTCGTAGCACGTGATGAAGATGTGATTAAGCCAGGCACATTCTACATCCATATGTGAGTATGGTCTTGAGGCTGAGTGGGAAGGGGTCTGAGGTGGCAGGAAAGCACATGCTTCAAACCATCCTGCTTCGAAAAAGAAGAAAGGCGTCCGTGATGCCTTCAAACCCAAGGTCAGAATTAACTCTACCAACGCAATTCTCATAGGTTGGCAGTGCCTCTAGGTCAGCTGAATGGCAGGTAGCTTTGTACATTGTACAGCATGAGCAGTGGGTTGCACTGTGGTTTAACTGAGCAGCAGCTCAACACCACAGCCTTTCACTCACTTTCCTGCAGTGGGATAAGGGAGAGGAGTGGAAACAAACTAGAACTTGTGGGTTGAAGTAAAAACTATTTTTCTAAGACAGAAAAGGAAAATGAAAACAAAAATGCCATGACAAGGATATGTATATGTCTGCAATGGAATTATTTGCCAACTAATGCCCAGCTCACAATACAACTGCCCGCTGACCTACAGCCCGCTACCAGTGCAACATCTCACCACCTGCCAACTGATGTCTAGCAACTCCTGAGCAGAGCTACCTCCTTGGCCAGCTCATATCATCCCTTGCCTAATTGAGGTAAGCTATCATGGCCACTGTGGCCTGGTCTTGGCCCCAGCTGTGCTCCCAACACTCAGTAACAGCCAAAATGTCAGTGTGCTATTAACACTGTCTCAGCTGAAACCAAGACAATTTGGAACACAGGACACTGGCTGTGTCTGGTTTTGTGTTTCCCAGTATGAGAAAGATGCTGACTTACTGTTGTTTGTTTGTTTCTGTTTTGTTTTGTTTCTTTGTTGGAGTAGGAGGTTCTGTACCCATTATTTAAAAATATTGGCAATGTAAAACATGGAAAGAAAATCTTTAAATGGTATACTTTCCAAACTGGCTCATGCATTACAGCTTTTGCTTCATAAGCAGCACACCATCAATTTTACGCAGATAAAATGTTATTCCAGGGAGTAAACAGTAGTCTGAAACCAAAGATCAAAGGAATTTCAAACAGTGGGATCCTAGGGCTTATTGGCATGAGAGGCAACTATCAGAGATCTCCTGTCAATAAAAACTGTGAAAGCTTGCCATATAAATTTGGCTCACAAATTAACTCAAAATGGAGAATCTTGAGCAGGGAACTGGAATCCAGGAGAGAAACCTTAGCTTAAGTATTGCATAGCTAGTGAATCAAAATCTTTACATAGCAGTTGATTTTGAATGATGTCCAGGGATTTTTTAGCTCATTCATGATGGTGTGACACAGAAGCAGTGTAATACCAGTGAAGTTAAGGAATTGTGCAAGAATGAGAGACGAGGGAAGAAGCTGTAATAGAGAAGAATAAAATTGGTAATGATTGAGGAAAGGCTGTGTGGAACACAGAGGTAAGAAGACAGAAATGATGAGAAGAGTGTGCTTGAGAGACTTTGGAGTAGAGATACTGAGATTTGCCATACAAAGTTCTCTAGTTGTGACTCACTCTGTTACCCTTGGGTGTAGTATCCAGACAGCAAACAGAAATCAGTGGAACCACTATTGGTAGTAGGCACACCTCAGCCTCAGACAGTTTTTTGGACAGATGAATAGTCAGTAGTAAGTTAGTGCCACATGGAATCTGAGTAAGTTAGGCAGGAATGAAGAAATGGAAATGGAGGGTGGTTCCAGCATGTGCTGCTGACCAGGTGGGAAAGCAGTGAGATAACTTTCTGTTGGAAGACAGCTGTTCAGAGCAATGAGGGTATTCCAAGTCCTAAGACATGTTCTTGGTCAGTCTTGTCAGTCTTACTGCACTGTTGTGTACTTGCCTCCCACCTGAGATGGCTGCAGAACCATCTCCCCTTTCCTTTGGCTGTATTAGTGCTAATAAAATGATGGCAGCATGGGAACTCAGCTTTGGATCACTTTTACCTGGAGCAGTGCACATTCCTCCACAGCAATGCTTGCAGAGCTCATGCTTGTGTAGACCAGCAGGGCATTTCTCAAGCTTGGCAATTGCTCTGTAATGACTGGTGGCAGTGGCAGGCAGTACCACGCTCTCTGTATCTGAATTTGGTTTGTGGTTTATTTTGTAGGGTTTTTTTTTTTCATGCTCACTGTGAAGCCTACTGATTCCTTACAAGAAAGAGAAAGAGAAGTTAGCTTAGTTTACCTGTAGTTAAACAGCACTGTCACAGAGACTTGTGTTTTTTTTCTTCCCCACACAGAAACATGACAATTTTTAGCACTTGTCCTATCTTTCACTTGAGACATGAAGTTTGTAAGGTATGGTAGAGTCTTCTGTTAGGCCAACTCTCTGCAGTTAACAAAATGAAAAAGAGACAATTCTGGGCTCTTCAGCCATGTGCACTTTGTTCTGTTTGTTACACCTCAACATCTTCAGATTTCAGATTTAGATTCTGAACCTTCTGGGGCTTCCTTGTCTCATAAATAATTGACACTCTGGCTCCTGCCCAACTGTAATAATTTATAACTGTAAAGTCATAAATATTTAAATTGTGGATCAATGAAAGGTTCTGTAGCTTTAGTAAATATCCAGTTAAGTAGTGTGAAGTGTGGAAGCACTATAGTTTTCTGGTGTTTTTTTTGCCTTTGTGTTTACTTCTCCTAAATGGAAATTAACTAACTGAACTAATGATATTCATCTTTGTGATTTTCTCTAAATCTCTTCTCTTAATAAGATGTGAGCTTTTAACTATTGCTAAGCTTCCTTATTTTATTTTATTAGTTATAAGTACTTTCCAGAAGAAAATACTTGCCTTGAGAACAGGGTTTTCTTATTGGAGCTGAACAGTATAGAGTTAATTTAACTTGACTTGATGTGGTACCTTTTGTCAGATTTATTGAACAGATGCACAAGAGCATCAAAGAAATCTTTGAATCTGTCTATATGAGCTGTGCTGCTTAAAGGTGCGTTGGGATGATGACCTTTTCAAAGAGATAGCTGTTGACACTCTATGACTGTCTTCTATGACTGTCTTCTATGACTGTCTTCTATGACTGTGTGTAAGCCCTTGGGTTAACAAAGTGTGTATAGAATGCGCCACTTTTTTAACGGTGGATGTGAAAGTAGGAAATACTGTACTTTCCTGAGGTTAGTTAGTGCTGTTGAAACCTATTTAATAACTGAGACCTGTAAATGTATTTAGAATGGATACAGGAGATAATAAAAATGTACTTCAAAATTTTTTCTTTCTTTTATTATATATGACTAATTAATACAGAATGCTTTGTAAGACTTGCTTTAGACGGTCCTCTGAGGATTCTGCAGCTGTGAAGCAGTGGGTATAAAAACACCCTTGAGAATAACCCTTTTCTTGTACCTACTTCTGTTTACAAGGTAGAGAGTACCCGAGTAACTTTTTCTACACTTAACTTGTAGATTTTTGTGTGCATTAGGTGTGGTGTCACAGTTGCTAAACATGATGATGGTTTTGAAAGATATGCGATCTAGTGAACAAAATCTTAACAAAAAGGACATTACATAATAGTAGATTCACTTTTTTGAGCCTTCCATCAAAGATAGTGTGGTCTTGAATGCAGGTTGTAGAGTTGTTGTCCTTGGAGATGCTTAAAACCCAGCTGCACTACTTCGCAAGTGCATAAAGTAACCCTACTTGAAGCAGAGGGTTGGACTAGATGCTTTCCAGAGATCCCTTCCAGCCTGTAAAATTTTGTGATTCTTCTTAATAACACTGAGATTCTGCTGAAGATCAGGTTTTGTAGACTCTTGTTGTGTTTTGTGGATGCTTTTCTCTTAGATTATTCTAGGAGAAACCTGAAATACTTTCATTTACCTTGAAAATATATCTGATCTTTTGGTTGAAGTGAATTGATGAAGAATACAAAGAACATATATATGTTACTTCAGATAGCTTTTAGGTTATTGCTCTGTAACTCTGAACTTTGCTTTTTTTTAGACAAGTTTTACTGATAAGCCATGCCAGCAAATCTTTTTTTCTTTTTATATTGTCACTTCTGAGAACCTTTTGATAAGTTGCATGTCCGACAGAAACACTATGTAAGAAATCACAGTTGTCTGCAGGTGTAAGAAGCCTGGATAACTGGCAGTAGTCATTTTTTATTAGTGACACAGATGATAGAGTAAAGGGTATTTATTAAGTTTGGAGAGGACAAGCTGGGAAGAGTGTGAGTATGTTAAGGAACAGCTTGGGAATTAAAAATCACTCTGGCATCCTGGATAAAATATACGCGTGAAATAGAAAAAGCTGGAGATTTCATTGTTCAACAGAAAATACTCAGCTTTTTGGACGCAAGATAGCTGGCTATGTGGCAGTTTACAGAAGAGGGTCTGAGAGACACAATAGTTCCACAGTGCTGTGTGGCAAAAATACAAGGGAAAAGAATACATCTCAGTACATCCTGTCGGAAAGCTGATACTCAGAGCTACAAAGCGTGCAGCATTATTCTATTCCATGCAGAACTTGGTAGGTCTTATGCTTGAATACTGCATACAGATTTGAGTGTTATGTGTTGACTTGACATAATCTATGGAAAAATACCTTCTAGAATTAGGTTGTGGAAAAGAGAAGACTGAGGGGAGATTATAAGAATCTTTAAGAGTATAGAATACTTGTTTTGTGTAGGAAATAGTGCTTTGTATGTTCTTAGGGTGTAAAACAAGTCTTAATGGCTTCAGTTTAGACACTGTTGAAATGTTTTCTGTCCCTCTGGATTGTGAAGAGGAGTAACATAGAGTATAGTGGAATTGCTATCAGATTATAAGAACAGGGAGACAAACAGCTTGTGTGGTGTGGGTAATACACATATAATGGACCTCTCTTGGAGAAGGACATGATATCTTGATTTACTTAGAGCTCTCTTTACTACATATCATGACAGAGCTGATAACCAAACGATCACTGAGTGCCTTGACTTTTGCCTTATCACTAGAATACAAGGCTTTTGAACATATATGTATTTTTTAATAAAATAAGTGCTTAGACCCTATGAAACAGAATTCTTCAAGAAGTAGGTCTATTTTTGCCTCTTCTTTTTAAGTATTATTTCTTTGATACTGAAAGACAGTGCAGATTGAGACCATAATTATTATTAAAGCTTGCTTTCTCAGGGTTTTTACAATTTTGATGTCAACTTGATATCTGTTGACAAGAGACTTCATTAGTTGAGCTATTTTTATTACTTACTAAATTCATCTTAAGATTTATTTAGTTTTAATTGTTGTAATGTGTGAAATGTGGTAGGAGGTTGTCTAAATCTCCCTAATTCCTTTGGAGTTTTCCGGAAGAGAACATTTTGATAAAAGATGTGCAAACTGGGCGTCCGGGTACAGGTACTGGTGAGCATCTTCCATCATCCTCACCTACTTCTCCCTTCCCCAGAAAAAAAATCCCAACAAAACATAAGACATCCCTTCTTCTTTTCCTCATACGATCTGACCAAGATGAAAAATTCCTTGACATTATAAAATGAGTGATTATTTTGAGCCTAAGCATATGAGCAGTACATGCCAGACAGGGTTCTAAGGAAAAGGATTTATTATACCATCTGGTACTGCTTCCTTAGTTGTGGCCTATCTCAAATGCTTCTGAAGAAAGGAGGCGGTAAATAACAAAAGTGCCCAGAATAAACTGGCCAGTTACACACCAATAGGAAAAATGTTTCTTGACTCTGTCCTGCAGCTAGCTAAAGCATGAGATACGTTCCATGTGCATTGGGTTGATCAGTCTGTTGACTTCAGCCAGAGGTAGCAGAGTGGTAGATGGGCATTTCAGAATTCTTCTGTGATTGTCTTAATAAATATCCAGACACACTGTATTGGAAAGAATGCAAAAAAATTGAGTGCTGTGTTTTGCTTCTCACTGATGCCAAGAAACAGCATTGTACTAGAGTGCTTCAGCATTGTTCTTCATAGAACCTATTTAATACCTCAGTGTTGCTGGTGAAAGAACTGTGAGAATCCTGAATGTCTCTGAGTAACATCTCTGCTTTCCATGTGGTAGAGAGTTCTTCAGTATACCAGATTTGAATATTGAATCTGATCTTAAAATTGTTTGTTCTTGTCTGCTCACCTGAGAGACTTTCACAGAACTAAGTTTTGAATGTAATAGGGAAGGAAGGCAAAGCACTTGAACACACAGAAATAATAGAATCTGCTACTTTGGTGTCATTATGAGCTCCTGCTGTTTATTTAATGGTGGATCCTGATCCAAATTAAGATTTGGAAATCTTAATTTTTCTGACTGATGTGAGAGAATGCAAAGTGACACCCCAGAATGTGACATTTGCATATACATAGGTCTCTCCAAAAGTAATGCCTCCTATTTATTTCCATGGAAACTACAACAGGTAGGAGTGCAATAACATTATTTGATGGTGCACGTTCTCAGCTATGAAACACTCTCTTTCAACACTGTCACTGCCATTAGCTATGCACTTTTGCCAGTGATTAACGAGAGCCTGCATGCTGCACTTGTAAAAATCTGCACCAGCAGAGTGCATACCACCAACTACTACTACCGTACCACCACCATCCACCCCTGATGTCGTGGACTGACATAAAAACACGGGAGACATTACTTTCAGAGCTGCCCTGTGTGTTTGTGTGTGTATCTACATATATATATATATCTGCATGCTGTGTGTGTGTTCATATATACCTCACAAATACCTGCGTACGTATACATTGCTAATGCTTGGATGTTTTCTCATCCTCACAAGCTGTGTGGCACAACATTAAACTGAGAAAAAATCATTCCTGAGTAACAGTTCTCAGTTACAAATCTGTAACTGTCATGCAGTGGCTGGAATACGCAGTCAGTGAGTGAATGCAGCTGATTTTCATGGATGAATGCTGTCTAATAAGAGCAACTTGAAATGGGTGCGTTCCACTTAAAGATCACTTTAATAGGACTGATTGGTCTGACAGGACCTCTGTGAGGATTCACAATGATGTTGTCGGAGCATGGACCATTGAGGGGATGAACATCAGCTTGTTCTTGAACACTGACAAATAAATTTTCTTTTTATGCATTAGAAAATAGCAACTTGACTTGGAAAATGTTGACAGAAGCATTTGTGCAGGGGATAAATTGCAAATCACTTTATGCTGGTTTTACAGTTTCTATTTTCTTTAGTCCTGTATTCACTGGATTATGATGATTTATTTTTTTTAAACATGTAAATTTTCTGATCATGATTTCAGAACAGTATTCTAATTTGAAGTGGAAAAAGTGGAAGTTCTATGTATACTTGAATATTGCTAAACAGACTGTGCTAGAAATGTGTAAATGTCTGAACCTGGTGTGCTAAGCAGATCAGGTGGTACAAGTGAAGATGAAATTATCTTTAATAACTATTACAGAAATAAGTTAGCTGTTCTTGTTGGCCTTTGAAGTTAGCTACAAACTCCTCAGCACATTTGTAAAGTACTAGCGAACTGTACATGCAAAACCAAATGATGCACCGACTTGCTTATTATTTTAGCTACTCAATTGCTATTGAATGTTAAAGACTAATGAAAACCAGAGGCACCTGCACTGTTAGTGGTATTACTGCTTATTGCCATCATTTAAGGAAAAAAAGACAAGCATAAGCAACAGCTAGAGAAGTAGCTTGAAAGTGTAAAATATTAATCTGAACTGTGATATGGAGGAAGAGTCTTTCAGGCTTGTGTTTCAGTCAAATGAAACATTCCACTGTGCTTTCCTCTTTCTGTTTGCTTTTAACCGGATATTGGAGATGATTTACTGAACTAGTCAGACCTCAGGGCACCTAGCTTGTGCCCTGTATTCTTGTATTTCACTTTCTAAATTTGGATTTCATCTGTAGAATAATCTGATAGGACACTAGGGTTTAAATTTGCGAAGGAATGTAATTCTTAAATTCCCTGTGTACTGTTCTTGACCTTTTGTTTGAGATTAGTCTTTCCAGATGAGACATTTTCCTCTTTGGAAGTTGTGTCAATGTAGGCAACAAATTCAGTACTTTCAGGTTTACCTGGATAAAAAAGCATGAACAGAACAGAGGATGCTTGACACCATTAGCAGTGTGCCCAGGTGGCTAAGAAGGCCAGTGGCATCTTGTCTTGTATCAGGAATGGTGTGGTGAGCCGGACTAGGGAAGTAATCCTGCCCCTGTACTTGGCATTGGTGAGGCCTCACCTCAAGTACTGTGTTCAATTTTGGGCACCTTGGTACAGAAAGGACATTGAGGTGCTGGAGCAGGTCCAAAGAAGGGCAGCAAGGCTTGTGAAGGGCTTGGCGAATATGCCCTGTGAGGAGCAATTGAAGGAACTGGGGCTGTTTAGTCTGGGGAAGAGGAGGCTGAGGGGAGACCTTATTGCTCTCTTCAAATACCTGAAAGGTGGTTGCAGTGAGAGTGGGGTTGGTCTCTTCTCACTGGTGACAGGCGATAGGACAAGGGGAAATGGCCTCAAGTTGCGCCAGGGGAGGTTTAGGTTGGATATCAGGAAAAACTTCTTTACAGAAAGGGTTGTTAACCACTGGAACAGGCTCCCCAGGGAGGTGGTTGAGTCACCATCCCTGAATGTGTTTAAAAACTGTCTGGATGTGGTGCTCAGGGACATGATCTAGCAGTGGGTTGTTACTGTAGTATGGTTAGGTTGTGGTTGGACTTGATGATCTTGAAGGTCTTTTCCAACCTGAGCAATTCTATGATTCTATGATTTTTATTATCGATGTATTTTTAAGTGAGTTGCTCAGGAAACTAAGGTCCTACTAACCTAACTAGTCTGAAATAATGTTTTGCCACCATCTTCTGCTGCCTGAAGCATTTCTTATCCTTTCAAAGCTGGTGAGGGGTCTGGAGCATAAAGTCATAGGAGGAGTGGCTGAGGGAACTGGGATTATTTAGCTCAGGGGAGACCTTATCACTCTCTACAACTTTTGGTGAGGTAGGGGTTGGCCTCTTCTCGCTGGTAACAGCGACAGGACAAGAGATGATGGCCTTAAGTTGTGCCAGGGGAGGTTCAGGTTGGATATTAGGACAAATTTCTTCTCAGAAAGAGTGGTGGTGCATTGGCGCAGGCTGCCCAGGCAGCTGGTGGAGTCACTGTCCCTTGAAGTGTTTCAGGAAGAAGTAGATGTTGTACTAAGAGACATTGTTAGGTGGGCAATTTTGGTGTTAGATGGACAGTTGGACTACATGGTCTTAGAGGTCTGTTCCAACCATAATGATTCTGTGATTTGTGTGATACTTTCCTACCTGGTAGTGTTAGAAGAATGTGATGTACAAATCTGAAATAGTCATTGATTTTTCACTTATTTTTTTTCCCCTCTGACGTAACAAAACCTGCTGTTGTATCTGATACCCAGACTTAATGTTTCTGGTCTTCATCGTGTAGCTACTAAAGCTGTCCTTCTGGTGAAGCAAAGCTCCTTTCTTAACAGGAGAAAGTGATGTTTCTTTCCAGTAGCCATGATACAATAGAACCCTAACGTGGGCATTCAAACATTTATGCTTGTGGGTGCTGCAGATTTCAAGTTAAAATCTCATAAATGAGAAAACAGACTTTTTAACTACGGGGACTGCAGTATTTATGAGAA
This sequence comes from Numida meleagris, assembly GCF_002078875.1. Taxonomy (NCBI): domain Eukaryota; kingdom Metazoa; phylum Chordata; class Aves; order Galliformes; family Numididae; genus Numida; species Numida meleagris. Next base: position 21,586,524 of record NC_034438.1, read on the forward strand.
TGTAATCTTCGTTGTAAGTAATACTGTGTTAAACTGGAAGAATTGGTTTTACCAGTAAAATAATCCTTGTAATATCTATTTCAGGGATGATGCCAAAGATGAAGAAAAAGCTTATATCAGTACCTTTGAGACTGACTTTACTGTAGCCTTTGCAAGTATAATGAGTATTATTATCCTAAGAGTAAACTAGTTACTTCAAATAAATGAATGAGATTGTACCACAAAAAAATAATGAGCCCCCTTTTTAACTTTGACTTGCTTTGTCGGCTACATATTGGTGGGAATGACTTATATCTAAGCAGTCTGAAATTAAAAACAGACAATTGTTTTGATTAAATTGAAGTCAACTTTCACTGGCTAGGCATCATGTAATTAAATTGCTATTTTTTTTACCCACAAATATGTGAAATGGTTCCCACTTACTCTTGCAGAAGCTGGAACAATGTAACTGAGGGCAGAATTTGTTCTCCCTTTATGTATTCATTGCTCTGTTTTTCAGTAAATCATAATTAACCAAACTTCTGTCTGTGTAAGGTGAAATGCATAAAAGAAGAGTTTTCAAAGTCAAGCTATAGCTTAGTCTCAGCTTAGAATAACTTTACTGTTAATGTGAAGTGCATGCATGAATTAGCTCACCAAGGGGTTTGATTTATTGTGGTCTCAAAATAGCTCTTACATGCAGTTGCTTATGTTTAATGTGCTATGTTCAAATGCTGCTTCAACTCATTTTTGCATGGTCTGGTTTGGTGGCAGTCTTGTCCTCCTGCAGGAAAAATGCATCTATTGCCTAATTGCAATGTTTCATTCTAGAGCAGTGTTTTGTGATTACTGTTCTTTTTGCTTGTTTTCTTCTTGGTAATGCTTCAAGAACAGAGCCACTTTGACGGTGGGCCTGTCTCAGCTCACCCCACTAATAAGGCTGGCCTTAAAGGAGGAACTTCTAAAATTCTGTTGTGTGTTTGAAGGAAGCTCTGCATCTTCCTGAGCTGATCCTTTTGCTGTTTTCTATGTGCAAATAATTGTGGTACCGTCCAGATTCAGTGGAGCTGCCTATCATGTCAGTGTCATACTCTATATGTTTACAGCAAAAAACAACTTTATGCAAGAGAAGTTAAGTAGTTTGTGTTATGTCTATGTGAATATACATACACAGGTGTGGTCTCAAGTTACCTACAGGGCAGTATGCGCTTATAATGTTATATGAGGTTTATATAAAAGTGCATACATGTGTGTGCATGGTGTCAACTTGGCTGTCCAAATTTTCTGTCCTTGTTTATTACTCCATCAGGTTTGATAATGCCTTTAACAAATGGCCATTTCGCTGTGTTCTGAGAAGAATTTGAAGAACATGTTCTGAAAGTCAGAGTTGAGCACCTAACTGATCTACATGCCCTTGAATCTGTGAATTGAATCATCACAATCTGTGGTCTTGAAATAATCCCTTAAATCCAGTCTATTTTTTTTTTTTCTTTTGGGAAGTAGAGGAATTTAGAACTTCTTTAGAAGGACTATCTGTAGGATGCTTGGCTTAGTAATGCTTGCTAGGGCCTGAGTTTGCTGTACCAGAACCCAAATGTTTTAGAAATTCAGATGTGCAGTTTTGATTTCAGTGTCCTGTAAATGAAGGCTCAGGGTAATGCTTAAAGTGTTTCCTAGTGGAAATACAAAGGAGAAAGAAAGAGTTCAATGATTTTATCTTGTGCACTTGAAAGAGTAATCCAGTTCACCAGTTTCCGTAGCTAGGACACATCCCTCATGGTTTCTGAAAACTATGATTCTACTCTTATGACTTAGCTGATTTTTTCTAATTAATGAGTGAGAGACCCCAAAAGCAGCAGCTCTACTTGGTCCTGCCATGTGGATGGTTTGTAAAGAGTATCTGTGCACGGAGCCGGGACACGGCTCTCAAAGGTGGAAGAAAGCAAGCCATAAGAATGGTATCATCATAATGTGCGAGAGGTACAAACTAAAGCTCCGTGGGAGAACTGTGCGGGTCAGGTAAAACATTCTGGCTCTTAAATCACTAAAAATGAGTGCTTGCACAGTGCCACAGTTTTCTTGGTGTTCTATGGAGTCCTCGTGGAACATTTCACAGTATTTATTGTAAGGATAGCCTAAGACTAAGAGAGAGAAAATGTCTTTAGCACAATGATGTATACTGCTTTACTTTCAAGTCGGGTTACCTTTATTTAAAAAAAAAAAAAAAGAAAAAGGACCTGAAATTGATAGCGCTTTTCTACAATTTTCTGGGCTGTTCTCACTCTTAATAAAAATGGTAGGTTATTTGTCTTTAAAATCCAAGTACAGTCATGACAGAACAGAATTTTAACTTTTCCCTTTGTCTTTGCCCCCACCGTGACAGTAAGGTGTTTGTTCCTCGAGACGCTCAGCAACAATTTCCCATGTTAAAGGAAAAAAGCGCATTTTTCATTCGGGGGAATGAAAGGCAGGAGCGGCCTGTCTGTTTACCGAGGAAGAGGGTAATGTGACTTAAACAAGATGGCTAAATCCTATTCGGTAGGATCAGAGGGGGTGGCTAATGTTTGGCATTTGCGGAGAGAAACTGTCTGTAACACGCAGGGTGTTTTTGCGCTGCCGCTTGGTGCAGCGAGGGGGACTTCTCCTTGCTGGGAGGCGCAGAGCGCGTGCCAGCGCGTAGCTGCCTTTGCGGAGGTCGGGGCGAGCTCCTCGGCGTGCAGGTCCTGCGCTGACTGCACAGCGCGGTGCTGCCAACCTGCGCGAGGCCGCGGGCGGCGCGGCGCGTCGTGACGGCGCGGGGTGGAAGGACCGAAGTTGCGGTGGTCCCCCGCCCCCGGGAGGTCCTTAGTCCGCTCCTTCGTAGTGGCTCATTTTGGCTCTCGCGTCGCCGGGATGCTGCCAGGGAACGCGCGTCGTGGTTACAATAGGGTCTGGTAGCACATCAGAACGATGAAAGCCCAGCGGGAGAGGCTACAGATTCCAGGGCTGACCTTGGAGTAAGTATTGTCTGTCTTTAATATTTTAATGGTTTCTGCATGGCAGCTGGCTTTGGTGCACACAGGAGCTGTTTAGTGTGCGTTGTGCTGGCAATCTCGCAGCACTGCAGCTCTGGGCTGAAGGAACATGTTTTAAATGCATTGCAGTTGGTTGAAGCAGATGTGCGAGCCGGGAGCTGGAGCACTGCAGTGCACTGGGAAAGAAAGCATTTCTGTGTATTTAAAGTTACTGAATCTCCTGCGTGGAGCATCCTGTCAGCTCGCAGAGAGCATCTTTCTGTAGGCCATGGTGTCTGCCTTTCTCTCCTGCTCTCTGTTACTGTTTGTTTATCCCGGTGCTGCCTTTTAGAGAGGCCTCTATCTCTGCTGCATAACAGCGAGCACTGCGAGAGATTAAAGCATTACAGAAATACCGTTTGCGAGAATCCGCCAGGAGCAGCCCGGATTTTACATACGCAACTACATTAACGAACAGTATTTACATACTGGAGATTCCTCTGCAGTAAGTATGTTTACCTAATTTAGCAGCGTGTTTACTTGGTGCTTGCTTAAAACCGATTAACTCATTTGTGTGTTTTCAGCTATTTATGTAGTAGGCACATGAAAATATGTAAATTTTAGTGTGTAGTGATAGTAACGATAGTCTTTTATTCATAAATGCCAGCACATATCTACCCGAGGTAGATATTTAGGTAATATTTAGCCAAAGCTAAATATTAATTTCTATACATGCATACCTACATTCTGTGTTTAATACACGTCAGGCATGTATGCATGCATGTTGCAGACACCATGAGAACTTGCTGATTTTATCTAGGTAAATAGACATGGTTACGTCAGATCCCTTAGTGTTCCCTGGGACTTCCCCATTCTTGACGGAGAAAAACCTGAATGCTGCAAATGCCTGCGGTAAAGTTACTTAGCTGTGAAAGGTGTTATCTCTGACATCTGCCATGTTTTAAAGAAAAGGCGATAGGTTAGTGTGCAGTCTAGCAAATAATTTATTCTGATGATCACATGAAGGTGACAGAGCACTGTATTCCGAGGAACAAGTGTAGATGTTACACTGGGTTCCCCAGAACTGGGCTTGTGAAACGTCAGGGAGGAATTCTGCATTTCAATCTGGTGTCTTTTCCTCCGAGCAGTGTGTGTTAGCTGTGAGCACACTGAGCTCTAGATAATGGTCTGAAAAAATTAGAGCTGCTAATTTCTCATGAGTTTTGAAGGAGGGGTCTTATCAGGGAGCTCATTAAAATGGTTGCCATGAATAATTGATAATGGAGCTCCTTTGGAGATGTGGAAATTTAAATATTTTAAAATCAGTCTTCACTAAATTATGTAATCATTGAATGCGAATAACATCACTAACTGCAAAAGATGAAAAGTGATTCATGTTACTGGTTCTTTACACGCGTGTGTGTTTTTGTAATGCAAGGTAGTCATTTATTGTTTCCTAATTTCATGGTACCCTGACAAAATCACACTTGCTTTGCATTATTTCTGCAATATTTAAATACTGGTAAAAATAATTATACTTCAGTTTCAGCATTGCTAAGTTTTTTGTTTTTTTTTTTTTTTTTTGTTAAAACATTGTCCAGATACAAACCACTTGTATGTTTAATTTTTTTTCATATTTTTATAACAACATTTCCATTTCTCACCATGCTCATACTTTCTGAACTTAATTTGTGAGTAGAGAAAAGTGAATACCATGTTTGGGCTGCGGTCATGTAGTGGTTACCATGAAGTTGTTTTCTCATTTGTCAAAGTTGAGTCAACACAGCTTTAAGTTGTGTCCCCCAAATTTTTATTTTCAAGTATCTTTAGAGGCAAATACTGGGAAGAAAAAAAAAAGTAAAAAAAAGAAAACAACAACAACAAAAGGCAAACAAACAAAAAACCCACAGCCGTTTCTTTGAAACAGTCTTTGCGTTTGGATTCTCTTAAATTTTCTTTCAATCAGGTTTAAATGTTGGGACTGGAATTACGTTTTATCTCTGAGAAATTTGTACAGTCTGCCTACTTCCTATTCATTACTTGCAGAAAGCTTCTTTCAAAGAATATTAAGGATTCAGAATGAAGCATTCCAAATTTAGTAAACGTAGGAATTAACGCTGCCTGTCAGCCTTGTGCATATGCACTATGATAATTTGTTTTAACAGGTTTCTGCCTGTAATTTCTAGGTCTTAAAAAAGCAAAGCTGAAAAGCAAGCTCCGTAGAACTGGATTGACACTACTCTGTCAACACTTGGTGGGAATTTATAGAGGCACAGTGTGAGCATGTCTGATATTGAATGCCCCGAGAGTCTGCTCCATGACTGAGAGTCAGTGTTTCAGAAATGAAGAATAATGATGGAGTAACTACTAGCAGGTGAAGGATTTCCACCTGCTGAGTGTATGCCAGCCACTAGAAGGGGGGGTCATGTTTTGATACTGGATGTCCCCCAGATTTGTTGACAGCAAGGGGAAGATAGTGACTTCATCTCATTCTTATCCGAGTTAACATATTCTTCTCAGTTAGTGCTAGCCCCGTTATTTCCTTCCTTTCCACTGCTCTGGCTTTGGTTGGCTCCTTACCTGTGATCTTTATTCCATAGCAGTCCCCATCCTCTCTTACTGTTGTCGACCTGTGCTTTTTGGGCAGCAGCACCGCTTCTTTCCTTCTTCTGCCTGGATTGCCTTCAGATGAGTGTCTGCTCTCTTCCTGTTCCTGATCCTTGCCATCCACATCACCTGCCTTTGCCCTTGCTGAGCCCCCCAGGAACAGCACTGAGCACAGACAATGTAGCACAGCGGTTTTCCAGCCCATTGCCAGTGTGGGCAACACTGACAGCCCCCTACATGTCTACTTTGGAAGGAGTAGTACTATTTCTGCTGATTTTCAGTCAGCTCTCCACCTTGCCCAGCTTTAATGAGAATGTTATAAAATGTGGCATTGTCATGCAAGTGAAAACAAGGGATGGAGCTGGTTGCAGCATTCTGGTTGTCTGTGGCTCCCTGAGGGCAGGTCAGGACACCAGTGCTGGCTGGCTGCAGGGGTCTGTTGTGCAGCAGGACAGGTCTTTGTGAAGGTCATCTGGAAAAAGCTACGCATCAGCATCTACTTTTACTTAGCATAAACCAGTGGTGCCACATGTAGTTTAGGAAAGATAATTTCAGCTAATCACAACAGGAAGTGTGTAATTGAACTATTTTTTTAAAAGCTGTTTTGGAAATGTTGCAGGGACACATGCATGTGACTGCATGAGTGTATCATAAAAGTGCGCCTGTGAAATCGTTCAGTAGCGTACTGTTTTGTTGAGAGACTCCTCAATGGAGCTGCACTTGAAGCAATTTCTTGAGGGCACCTTCGGAGCCAAGAGCTCAAATATGCTTTTGGGGACATTAGTTGCTTGTATCCATACTTCATTACATAGGTAAAAGGTTTGATGTATGCAGTAGGACATTGTGATCATCAGTGATACTGATGGAAATTGCGTGGAGGTCACTTACAATTTTTAGTAGGTCCCTGAACTTTAGGCTTTCAAATTGGATTTTTTTCTAAGATTTCTTGTTGCTGATGAAAGCTCATAATCATTTTTAGTTTTCCAACACATCTGATTTGCATAAAAAAAAAACCTAATCAAACCTAATTCCTAATACTAAAAGCAAAAAAACCACCATCCTGTCTGAGTTATTTATTCTGCTTTAAAGTCTGAAACAGGGTGCCATTTTTTCCCTCTTTGGACAGTACACAAACAAGTATCAGGGAGAGCCTCACATAGTCAAGCTTATGCACCAGCAACAGATTTCATGTTTGTTTTTATTTAAATCAGTTTCATCTTAAGTCAAAAACTGTGTGGCTACTGTCACTCTCTTCATTTGGAAGGACAGTTATGTTTCGGTTCTAACTGGAACTCCTTTTGTAACTCCTGCACTAAAACAACTCATTCTAAATCTCTTGCTAAATCTTCTGTTCACTAGAGATGACGTTATTTTAACTTTCAGTCTCACCCCAAGGAGCCTGAGCCCAACCCCAACAAGCCCTTGCAGTCCATGCAGTCCTCTGTTCGCTTTTCATTTTTGGAGGTAAGCAAGTAAACTTCCATTGTTGATGTTTTCTTCTGCATCCAAAACCTGACAATCAAAATGTATTTCAGGGGGAAAATTGCAGAAAATCAAATATGTCTGTACAATCAGAAAAATGTACTTAACAAGCTGTTGTTCCAAAGTTAATTTTTTTTTTTTTTTACGGAAAAAAGAGCCGTATTTTGAAACTTAGTGAGGAGTTTTGAGTTGCAGATTGGTAATCGTGAGTTGCTCTGATTTCTGATCAGAAATGTATCTGTTCTTGAAATTTTATATTTCGCTTCCTGTGATGATACTGCAAACTGTGTTCTGTTGTGTAAAATGTTTAAGGTGAATTCAGAAGTGGAGGTGATCAATGAAGCATATAGTTGTGTCATGCTCACCTGAGAGTCAGCAGTATGATCTGTGATGCCAGCAGAGTTGGTTATCCAAGATGTACGTCATTTAGAAGAAAATAATCCTTTACTGTAGGTCTGTGGTGCTGACTCCTCTTCAGGACTGGAATAATTTTATGCCTTATTTCTAGTACAGTAATGTTTCAGATATGCCCTATGCAGCCACATGCAATACGTTTCTCATTTTCTTTGTTCTACTTCTCAGTTCGTATAAAAGAAACTGTTTTGGTTTTTTTTTATATATTTGTTAGTATTTACTTTTACAAAATCAGAAAATTATTAATCGAAAAAATACTATGTGCCTCATACCATTATGGTAAAATAATCACGATGGTAATTGAGGGGTGTTTCTGATACAGAAAAGCCTTTTTTTTTTCCTATTTTTTTCTTTTTAATACACAAACTAAACTTGAAAGCCAGGTCTCTCACACTCAACAGCATAAGTTAGTGAGATTCTGCCCTATAGGGAATATAGTTTTTAAAATGAGTTTTCGGTGCCTCCTGGATTAAAAAATAAGAACAACAACAAAACCAAACAACAACAAAATACCCAATATTTGTAATAATTAGAAGTTTCATTTGATACTGTGAGGATAAAAGACTGCTGAATTATACAATAAAATAGATTTGTACCTACACAGTACAACCTCTTCCGTGTTGCATGGCAGAGACGATGCTTGCACGGGTCATTCTCCTTCAGAATGCTTTTAAAAGGAACTGATTCTTGAAATTTGTCTATTGTGGCTTAATTTGACAGTGAAAAATGAAGCAATAATTTTGCAATTTGATATATGTCTCTGAATAATTTTTTTTTTTTTTGTATATACTATTCTGTAAGGGAAGAGATGGAATGAAAATCTTCCTTTTTTGCATTTTTCAATATGATATAACCATACATTTTCTTCTCAGTGAAAACACTTTGTGGTGTTTAATGAATGATCAGAAAAATCGATGTGTTCTGTGGAGTTTATCTGGGTGGTGGAGAAAAGCTGATAAAACCCAACATTTTTAAATTAGTCTTCAGTTTCTATGCAGCAAGATTGGGGGGTGGGGGTGGGAACAACAGTGCTGGGAGAAGTGTTCTTTTTCAGAATGGCAATATTATGGATGCAAAAAGCTGCATAAAAAAAAGTTTTTAATTTTGTGTACAGTGCTGAATTGCGCCTCTGGCCTTGTGTACATCTTTCCATGCAGACTGTGCTGTGGATACAGCCCTCATGGGCTTTATGGTTTTAGAATGAAGCACAGAGATGGAACTCTCAGAACAGATAGGACTCTCCATAGTTTCCCCATGCTGGGTGGCAGAAGCTCGTAACTACATCAAGTTTTAGCTTTCCATTCCTATAATGGATGATGGTGCAACGAGCATAGTTCTTAGATTCTTTTTGATGAAATGGAATGGAATTTATTGTTAGTGTTCAGTGTAATACCTAAGCCACATATTTTCCTGAAAAAAAAAAATCAAAATTCCTATTGTTTTTTTTTCTTTGCCTTTAGAAGTCCCTTAAGAATATTTAAATTTACCCTGGAATGGAAATTAAAAAGAAATACTATGATTCGGAGTCTTTATACTATAGCTACAGAGGACGTACTGTGTTCAGAACAGCAAACAGTAATTATTTACTGTTCAGGCTTGACTTAGGTTAACAGGGAAAAAATATATATGTTTTTTAGAGCATATAAGTAATTGGCATTTCCTGTTCCTGTGGCTCAGAATATTCTAAGTGGGAGGAGAGGAATTATAGTTTTACTACTTTTGCTATTTTAGTTTTATTACTTCTTTACTGTGTTCAGAAGTGTTAGCATTACGGGGGCCTTACTAGAGTAAATATGTAGGATTTTCCTATGGCATTGTATCTGTCCAGCATTTTGGCTCATCTCTCTTTAGTCCTTTGACTGCAGTTCTGCAGTTGTCATGTACAGTAGCGGTATAAAGGGAAACTTTGGCTGGTCAGGTGATGAATATTTTTTTTAAATAAACAGGAGCATCTTGTGAATGTACCCGTGGTAGCAGAGCCTTGAAGAGGATGGGGAAAGGAAGAATTTTTTCCATTTGAGGCATATATTTCCCATTAATTCAGTACCTGATATTTTTGTCTTCTGAACATTTTCAGTTTCTGTACAGGAGAAAAGTAGTATATTATCATTTTTGTACAAATTAATACAAGCAGCAGCAGCAGATTTGCAAGGAAAGGGAAAAGGTAGAGGTAATGTATACAGATAACCACAGCCACTGAGAGATTCTTCAAGGATGCTCCAGCACAAGTCCCCACTGGCCGCAGCTCTGCAGGCACTGCTCCACACGGCTCCATACCACGGGGCCCACCCTCAGGAGCAGCTCCGGCACTGTCCCCATGGGCGGCAGCTGCCCCAGCCCTCCTGCCCCACCGCGGGCTGCTCCCCACGGGCTGCAGCTCCGGCCCGGGGCTGCTCCTGTGGTGCTCTCCGTGGGCGGTGCCTCCTCCAGGCCTCAGCCACTGCTGCGCCGTGGGCTCCTCCGTGGCTGCCCGGGAGATCTGCTCCGTGCGGTGCCCGTGGGCTGCAGGGGACAGCCTGGTTCTCCGTGGGCCTCTCCTGGGCTGCAGGGAGCTGCTGCTCCACACCTGGAGCACCTCCTGCACTGACCTTGGTGCCTGCAGGGCTATTTCACATTTTCTCACTTATCTCTCCCAGCTTCCTCCCACACCGTGCTTTCTCCTTTCTTAACCATGCTCACCCAGAGACACAGCCAGAATCGTTCATGGCTCAGCTCAAGGTGAAGCATGATTTTGTAAAAGAGTTAGTGATGTAATTCAGACTTTTCTTGTCACAGAGTAGTTTATTTTGTGAATTTAAAAGCATGATATATGCCGTACGATGACTCCTTTCCCTTGTAGTGTGACAGCTACCATATCCAAGGAAGCTCAAGCAAACATTTTTCTTTAAAATTTATTTCCACCTTTGATTCTAGAGAACAGTACAAAGTAGATTGACCTTGAGGTTATGCTGAAAGATGCAGTTGTTGATTTATTACTCTGAAACAGCAAGGTCACGAGAAGGTCTGATGTGTATGAGGTAACGAATCACTTGGCTCCAATTCTTGCCCAGTGTATTCATTTTTATCTAAAATGAGAAAAACCTGCTGTTTCATCTCTTAGAATAATCTCATTAGAATTCATGAACACCTAACACAAAGCACGAGTTCCTCAAGGTGTAATAAATTGATAGTTGGCACTTGCCTCTGAAGGTAGAGTCTCTGCTCCCAAGTTCTTGTTACGGCCTCACTGTTCTTTTATCTCTCTGTGAGCATTTATTTGAACAGGCAAAATACACATACTTCAGATATTTCCAGTTTGCTCTCATATTAAACCTTGTGATCTTTCAAAGGGTGAGCTGTTTCAGTTGGGACTTAGGGTTCATGAGGATTCTTGGAGAATGAGAAACAACATCATTGCATGCATAAAGTGATATATAAAATTTTTCTGGTGTATTACTGGGTTTTGAGGAATGAATAAGTAGAAGCAGCCAGTTAGTCAGCAGATCTCAGCTCTTTTGTACTTAATTCTTTTAAAGCTTTTAACTTCTTTGAACCCTGTAGAGACAAAGCAGAGGAGAGGATTGTGTTTCCATTTTTGCTTGTGGCAATCAGTTATACCTGCACAAACCTATTAGCATCTTAATGGGGTTGCATTGGTGTAAATGATGGAATAATTGCAAAGTTGTCATTTGTGACTGGGACTCTTCTGGAGAACCTTTACTGTTGTTTTGTCACACTGGAGGCATGCAGCAAGGTAATTCCTGAAGTTGTGATTTTTTGGGCTGGCGCTAACAAGAGTGCAGTTTTACTTGCTGCACAGTGATGTCAAATCAGAGGGGCTAAGCTTTAGTTGTCGCAGTGATGTTATGGAGCTTATGGAGTTGGATAAGAGTAAGGCTTAACTGACTGATATAAGATTCAGAGTGAAGTATGTTTTAAAAAGGTCCCAGAAAAAAAAAAAAGATCTGTGTTCTTGTATATGTGTTTCAAACCCTTATGTAGAATATGGCAGTTTAACTTGTGATTTGTGCTACTTGATGATGATGTTCAGAAGAAAGAGCTTTTTTCTAAGTCCTCTAACCAAATAAAAGTAGCCCCCTTCTCCTTTCTCTTCAACCCCGAAGTTTTACAGCGCAGTCTATCTTGAAAGAATAGATGACTGAATTTTACAGGGCTTAGCAGAAACACATGATTTGCTGTAGTTTTTCTCTTTTTTTTTCTCATTTTCTTACTTTTTTTTTTTTTTCCCTTGGCATGTGTAAGATGGATCTTAAGAAAACATGAAAAGTTCTTGTGACCATTATTTCCTGTGGTAGTGTGAAAGCTGCTACTTTTCATCTGCGGGAGAGAGCTTGTCTGAATCATTTTAAATGCCATTTTGTCAATCTCCTTTCCCTGAACTCTCAAAAAGATTCTTCCAAATCAGTTGAATGCTGTTTTTATTAATCTTCTGGCCTTTTGTGTTGTATTTTGTATGTACTGCTGAATGTTACATTTTTAAGTTAATATTTAGGCTTTCAAAAAATTTTGACAAGGTAAAAGGCTGCTGTGAGTTCCAGTTTGAAAATTACTGCTATTATAGAATAGTGCTGTAACAGTAGAATACTGGGGTTGCAGACAGTAAAAGGTTTTTAGGTTTTATTCTAAATGCTGTTAGAAAATTTTCTAAAATTTTCTGAGACTACATAGTCATAGTAATGACCTCAGTGAAGATTTCTTGAGCAACTTTATTCCTTTCTAAAGCAGAGAATGGAAGTATTCACAATTTTAAAGCTTAAAATGTTTATGGCCATTAATTCTGTATGCCTTTGAACCAGATTCAGCTTTCTCTTAACTGTTAAAGACAATATAATAAGGAACTATTCTGACTAAGCATTTAATCACATTCCCTGTGTCTTGTTTGAAGGAGTGAAATGAAAATAAGAAATGGAGGGTGGAGTTCTGTAGGAAATGTTTTTTTAAGGTTTTCAAGTTAAAGTTTGCAATACTTAGAAAAAAAAATGCCACACGTAAATCAGAAATTGGAGGAATGGAGGGAATTGAACTCTTTTTGTGGGCTGAGTGAAAATTAGATGAGTACTCAACTCAACCTATGGTGTTGAAAACATCTCTCCAAGACATCAAGATGATTAAAATTTGAATAACAAATCCACATTGTATAATGGGAGGAGTTCTTGAAATATTCTTGGAAATGCGCAGCCTCGTGTGTCTTCCTAACGGACATACCACAAGTTTTCAAGCACATGCAAGTTACCTGCTAGAATTGTAGAGTTATACATGTGGGAAAACTTCTAGGATCATCTAATCAAACCACCAAGCAAACTGTACCATATCCCTAAGTGCTACATCTGTGCATTTCTTGAACACCTCAAGTGACGGTGACTCCACCGCTTCCCTGAGCAGCATGTTGCAATACTGGACCACTCTGTTTCAGAGAATAAATTTTTCCTAATAACCCAACCCGATAACCACATGTGCAACTTGAGGCTATTACCTCTCATTCTGTTCCTAGTTACCTGGGGGAAGAGACTGACTCCCACATTGCTACAACTTCCTTTCAGGTAGCTGTAGAGAGCAGTATGGTCTTTCTTGAGCCTCCTCCAGGCTGAACAATCCCGGTTCCCTCAGCAGCTCCTCATAAGACTTGTGTTCCAGACCCTTTTTCATTACCATTCTTTGGACATGCTCTGTGGCCTCAGTGCATACAGTACTCAAGGTGCTGTTTTACCAGGGCTGAGAACAGAGGGGACAATCTCTTTCCTAGTCATACTGACTACAGCAGGGATCTGGCTTGTATCAGAAAGAGTGGCCTTCTTGGCCACCTGCGCACACTGCTGGCTCATGTTCAGCTGTCTGTTGGCTAGCACCTCCTTTTCTACCATACAGCTTTCTAGCCATTCTGCCCTAAGCCTGTAGCATTGCTGAGGACTGCTGTGACCAAAGTGCAGGACCTGGCACTTGATCATGTTGAACATCATATAATTGGTCTCAGACCAGCAGTCCAGCCTACTCAGATCCCTCTGTAGGGCCTACCTACCCTTCAGCATTTCCAGCTTGATGTCATCTGCAAACTTACTGACGGTGCACTCAATCCTCTCATCCACACAATCAGTAAAGATTTTAAACAGGGATGGCCCCAGTACTGACCCCTGGGGAACACCACTAGTGACGTGTTACCAGCTGGATTTAACTCCATTCACGACAACTCTCTGGGCCCCGTCATCCAGGTTTTTACCTGGTGAAGAGTATACCATATATGTCCAAGCCATGGGCTGCAGCTTCTTCAGGATAATGCTGTGGGAGACAGCGTCAAAGGCTTTGCTAAAGTCTGAGTAGACTACATCCACAGCCTTTCCCTCATCCACCAGGCAGATCACCTGGTTGTTGAAGGTGGTCAGGTTGGTCAAGCATGACTTGTCTTTGATGAACCCATGCTGAATAGGCCTGATCACCTGGTTGTCCTGCACATGCTTTGTGATCACACTAAAGATGATCTTCTCTGTAACCTTCCCCAGTACCAAGGACAGGCTGACAGGCCTGTGGATCCCTGGGTCCTCCTTCTGACCCTGCTTACAGATGGATGTCATGTTTACAAGTCTCCAGTCATCTGGGACCTCCCCAGTTGACCAAGACTGGTGGAAAGTGGCTTGTCAAACTGCGGTCATTAGTCACTGTGGAGTGTGTACCTGTTGACCTAGTGGCTTTGATTGTCAGACAGTGACAGATTAGTAATAACTGGATATCTCCCGATGTTCAGTTGCCTCAACCTACGCATACTGAGACTTCTATAATATGATTTCGTAATTGGCTTTATTTGTGTTAATGGGAAAGCATTTGATCCTTAATTCAGGGTCTTTTTATTGTCCAAAGTGAGGCTGTTGCCTATATTTCTTGTTCTTGGAAATATGGAGAAAAATAGTAGGTAAGCCTGCTGATGATCCCTTTTCTTAGAGCTTGAACTGATAGGGATCAGTTCACTTCTTCCAGGAGAGTTATTTCCTTTAATATTTCCACTTCTGTTACACGTCTGTACGTTCTGTTACAGACTTCTGTTACATTTGAGAAATCTTGCGGACTCTCTGCAGCACAGTGACTGATTTTTGCTAGCTCTTGTACAAGTTGCCAGAGAAACAATCCTGCAGCTACATTCTCGAGTTGGAAATTCTCATCCCTGCTCTGTGCCAACACTGCAGCATTGTGTTGCATCTGCATCATTTTATTGCACCTTGATAAAAATAATTGCAAAACTGAAACCAATACTGCAGGCATCAACCTTCCTTATTACACAATTCCAGCAGACCACAGCACTGCAAGCTGCAAGGAGTTGCTTAGCTGCCTTGAAGCTTAAGAAATACTTTCAGACGCAAGGCTATAATGGGAGTAATGCAGAAGGAGGCGTGTATCAGAAAGACTGCTATCCTTGCAGTACCCTTTTTGGAAGGCTTCCTTTTTTCTGCCCTACACAATGCAACTTTTTTTCACTGTTGTGCCAGCTGAATGACTTTGTGATAAATACTGATGATCCCTTAGGGAAAGTGTTTTTGTTTGGTATTTGCTTATTCTTGAATACTGTTAAGGAGATGGTTTCACAAATGTGAATTCTAGTCAGACTTCACAAATGAAAAGAAATTTTGGAATATAGGAATTCAAGAAGCATGAGAGATTTACGGAAGAATACTGGAAAAAAAGATTAAATCACCCAGGAAATCCTCCTGTTAAGTACAAAGCTTCTTTAGTCCCCTTGTTCTTCACACACCTTGTTGTTCCATTTGTTTGTTTGTTACCATTTCGGAAGAGATGTAAACATAAAGGTTCATAGAGGTGGTGCCCTGCACCTACAGAAAACTGAAGAACATCACCAAAGTGCTGTATTCTGGACTCACAGCCCTTTCTCTGGTGCCAATTTTGGCAGGTTTGTCATCTTGATCTACAGGATATTGGTGGTTTGGGCAGAGATTTCCTATGTTCCTGATCTGAAGTGCTATTCAGCAAAGTAGTCATTTGGCTTTAAACAGGGGAGAGCAGTTCTTCCACTCCAACATACAGAGGGACAGTCGTGGCATGATTGGACACAAGCTGGCGAGCCCTCCCAGGGACTCTTGTTCACTGCTGAGAGGAGTTGTAGCTGGCCTCTTGTAAAATTGCAGCATGGTCCCAGAGCCTGAGCACTCTAAAGATGTGGTTCCGCCTGCTGCTGGAACACTGGTTTTCTTAGAGGGTCTTGGGAGCTGATTCTGGACTCAAGCATAGTGTTGGGAAGTAGGAGGCATTGAGGAGTGTAGTGTTGTAATGACACCAGCTTGAGTGTGTCTTGTCTCCTGAACCTAGCTTTCACACAGCTCTGTGTTTGTCATTAACGTGGTACTGTTCTTTCTGTGTGACAGCATTGTCAGTATTAACCTCATACAGTGTTACATTGGGTGTATGTTGTGATGTCTGCCTTTGATCAATGTGAGTTTCTGGGCTTGTGCAGCAGCAGCCAGGTGGTCGTACCCACAGTGTACTCTGAAGCAGGCTGTCTGTTAGCTTTAGAGACAGTGGGAGGATATGATCTAGGCTTGCAGAATTCTTTTCTAGCAGTGAGAAACCTGCTGTTGTAGAGCAAAAACATGGAGCAATGGAATCTGCTTTTTCTGTTCTTCAGGGTGTGCTGATAGGAGAAATTGGCAAAGTTCTCTTTGGGCTAGAGGAGATGAGGTGGTTTGCAGTTAAAAGTTCTAGCAGAGTGACACTTCAACAGAGCAAAGCTGATAGGAGTTTAGAGCCTCAGAGCTATGTAGAATAAGTTAGCGTGGCTTACAGCTGCAACATGCGTACCTTGAAGAGCTGGGAGAGGAATTGCTCCATGAGGGGTTCTTGGTTGGGAAATGACATGATGTTTCTTGGCCAGGCACACAAATTTGCAATTTAGTAGAGAAGTGAGCAGTGACCAAAACTGAGCCTAAAACTTTCACACAACTGAAAAATGTCTGTGGGACTCTGAAGTACCACAACAACAGTTTTGTCATATTTTAGGAGTTCGTGGTCTCAGACTGCTGTATTTCTGTTGGGACGTAAATGGGAAAGCACGTGGTTGGGTTTGGGAAGCTGGTTAATGCTCTGTGACCTCCCAGGCTGATTAAACCTGGAAGTATCTCTAAAAATTGCTGTAGTGCCTGAGATGAGGGGATGATGATGTGCTGGTATAGATGCATATGAACCAGAGCCAGTCTCCTTCAATATGAGCTTTCAGGTTTGCTGTTCCTCCTTTACCTCTGCGCTGTGTCTTCTTTGCCAGGTGAACATATAGGCTTTCAGTACTTGGTCAGCCACTGGTGAAGTCTTTCCTTGTGCATATGTACAATTGCATGAGCAATGGTGTTGAAGAAAAGCAGGATAGAGAACATGGTGTACATTTGTCTATCTGGGGATAAAGATCACATTAGATGTAGCCAGGATGGCAGAATTTTTGACTAGGGCTAGTCATGTGGCTAGTGGTGCTTGTGAAGATAGAGTGGAATCTGTTGGGATAATCCTTTGTCAATATTAAGCATGATTTCTTCCTTTAAATTTTGTAGAATTGAAGTATTATGTAATTTTTGACCAATCCTCCATTCCTCTCTCTACAAAAAAAAAAAAAATCAAATACAGAGTTGAAAGTGCATAGTGATTTAAGAGAAACATAATTTTACATATGCGATTCAAGCTCATTTAAATTAATGGTAATCCCTGTCCAGGCATGTCTGGAGACGGTCAGAGGAGGGGCTGCCTGAATGGTAAGTTATGGTAAGTTGATTTTGAGGTTGGCCTTTTTTTTTTTTTTTTTTTTTTCCACTGATAGCATATGAGGATTGTATATTTGCATTGATAAATGTTTTAAGTCTCTTTTGTATCAGGATATTGATTTTCCCATAAACATCCTCTGCAGTTGCATGGATGGAATAATCAGATTGTCTGCTTTCAGTAAAAGCAGGACTATTAGTGATTTGAACTGTTATTTGAATGCTGAGGAGTTAATTCCCTCACTTCAACTATGAATGATAGAATTTTCCAGGATGCTAGAGGTATAAAAAGCTAGCACAGATCATGCTGATCCTGCAGTTCTTGTTTTACATGTTTTTGACAGGCTGTTGGTAGTGATCGAGGTGCTGACTACAGTTTGCATATTACACAGTGTTGATGTACCCTCTCAGTCCTACAAAGCTGAAACAAAATGTGTATGCCTATCTTTGGAGCAAGAAGGTGGAAGTTTGTGATTTGTCATGTAAACTTTCAATTCTCCCTGATATGCGGAGAACAGATATTTAAGACTGTTTTTTAAATGGGACTCATCTGAGTCCCACTCAGCTAATGTTTGTACAGTCTTTCCCTGTAGGAAGGAGATGTAGGAATAATTTAGTACCTCTGAGTCTCTGCTGTGGTGAGCCCGCCTCCCTGCTATTGTCTACTCCTTTGCTCTTATTTTTTTCAATACCCATGCATTTCATGCTAGTATTTCTGGAAATGTCTTCATTGCATTACGAAGAAGTAGGAAGGCATTATTATCTCTGCTTTACAGATGGAGAACTGAAGCACAGAGATCAAATGATTAGATAATGCCGGATCTTAGACCCTGAGGCACCTTAGACATAAGATTGTTTTTGTATTTTGTCCTTCACTAGAGGGTTTTCTCTCACACTTTGACAAGCATAAATAGCTAAAATCACATTATCTTCTGTTGTAGTTCTAGATGCTTGGTTCGCATGTTGTACCTTCTTTACATATAGTTAATTCTACCACTTTTTTGTGATGCTCTTTTTTGTCAACAGTAGTTGGATTTATCCAGCTACACCACCATCTGGGAAACAGGCTAGTTAGCTGCATAGAAAGCAACGCAGACATAAATGAGCATGAGCTGCTGAGATACACCAGCAATCATTTCAACTGGTCAAATTCTTTGAGTCAGCGAGCTGGGAAGATCTGAGTCATTTCTCATTTGGGTGTAGTCAGGACTGTGTGGAAATTCAGTGGTAGAGTTCAAAGGGCTGTTGTGAATGAATGGGGCTACATCTGGCTGGCAGCAGGTTACCTGTGGTGTTCCCCAGGCTCAATTCTAGGGCCTGTCCTGCTCTGCATTTCTACCAGTGATCAGAGTACAGAACTGGAGTGCACCCTCAGCAGGCTGATGACACTAAATGGGGAGGTGCTTTTGACCCGTTGGAGGGATGGGAGACCTTGTAGAGGGATCTGGATAGGTCAGAGCACTAGGTAATCAGCAGAAAAAAAGGAAAATGTGCGATCCTGAGATGGATCGATGCTGGATGCAGGCACTGATGGGATACGAGTGGCTGGGGAGCAGCTCAGCACTCCTGCTGACCTAAGGGGTGCTAGTGTCTGCAGCTCAGCACAAGCCAGTAGTGTGCCCTGGAGCCCAGGGGTAAACCACATCTTGGGGCGCATTAGCACAGCACAGCCACATGCTCAAAAGAGATGATTTTCCCACTGCCTTGGTGTGACCTCACTTTGAATAATGTGTGCAGATTTGGGCTCCGCAATGTAAAAAGGATGTTAAAGTCCTTGAAAGTGTCCAGAGGAAGACAGCGCAGCTGGTGAGACAGGGCAGGAAGGCATGTGCTATGAGGAAGGGCTGAGGGCACTCAGGTTGCCCAGCCCAGAGAGGCACGGGCCAGGAGGCGACCTCAGACCTCAGTGCTCCCTGCAGCTCCCTGAGGAGGGGAAGCAGAGGGAGGTGCCGGGCTCTGCTCCTGGGAACTGATGGCAGGGTGGGAATGGCAGCACGGGAAGTGGCGGGGGAGGGTCAGACTGGGTATTAGGAAACATTTCTGTACTGTGAGGATGGTCAGACACTGAAACAGGCTTCCTAGAGAGGTGGTGGATGCCCTCTGTGTCAGTGTTCAGGAGGTTTGGTCAGTGTCCTCAGTACTTTGTGTTAGCGTTTGGTTAGCCCTGATGTGATCAGGCAGTTGGAGCAGGTGATCTTTGTAGGTCCCTCATAACTGAACTATTTTGTTCTATTTAGATTTAAACTGTGGAGTGCATGCTGGAATGTAATTATTATTTGTTACTTAGTCCATTAAGTAAGAGAGCAAAAAGATTTGATTTGAAGATGCTACCAACTTTGCAGTGCTGTGTGCTCATTGCTTGAAATACGTACGGTGATGTGTATAGGCAGTCCACATTATACGCTTTAAGCACAATGTTTGCCCTTTTAATTTTCTGAGTACCAGATTTCCAATTTGCTGGCTTGCAGTGCATGCAGTGCTCCATCTTGCACCATTCTACTGATGGCAGATCCATTGTGCAACGTCATCTGTAGCAGGAAGCCTTAGGAGTTCAGGGGTAAGCTCCAGAAGTGCAGCTACTTCATGTAGACATACTGCAAAGCTCTGAATTCTTAGCACCTTATTTTTATTCACTTTGATTTAAATCAGGATTTGGAAGTAACTGGTGTGTTTAAAATACCTGAAATAAGCAGAATAGCCAAAGTTGTGCTTAATTTCTTTGCTCTGACAGAGTCCTCTAATCAATCTGTTGCCATCTATCTTGTGCTGATTGGGTAATTAGTACAGGACATTCAATATGTAAGTATTAAACCTGATGAAGTTTTGTCTCAATGAAGACAACATTTGCACTGAACAGCTGCTTTCAATTTCAGTATCACTGGCATCAGACTACTTCGGCTGCGATTGACAGGCGTGACTGCTTCACTATGCTGACTGCCATTAACCCCATTCCCAAAAAGATATTTTAAAAATGAGAAAAGATACAGTTCATGACAGCAATTTTTCCACATGTATCAGGGTTGAATGCTATCAAACGTGAACTGTGCTGGATTTCTTTCCCTAGTTCGTTTGACTTTTACACAGAGAGTTCCTTAAGTCTGTTGTTAGGAGTGGTGAGCATGGCAGTGGGATGGCCAGTGCTAGAGCTGAACACACAAAAATGGCTCTGACTAAGGAGCAGTATTCCCCTTGCAGGGGTATGTTGTTTGGGATTCTCCAAACTAAAGTGCTGCAGTGGCATAGCAGAATGCTCCATTTATTTAACTGTCCTTCCCTCTAAAGACAGTGGGCTTTGGGTTATAATTTGTGTGTTGTTAGAAGTTATGAAAACAACGAAGATGCAAAAAATTTAACAATACTGAACTTTTTTAAAATTAATACCTTTGAAACTTTGTTTTTAAACAATATTTTATCTGATTTTAAAAGGAAAATCCTGATATTAATATTTTATGTTTGAAAGATTCAGAAAGATTGTAGTGGAATATTTGTAGTTTACTGGAATTACTCATTTTTAAACTTTAAAAGCTTTCAGATAACATAATTTTAAGTTTAAAAAAACTAAAAACATTGATCTTTTCTACAATTAAGATTTTTTTCTCAAAATGTGGCTTAGTTGACTGTGACTTTAATGTAGAATGTATAGTAATGGATGAGTACATACTGCTTTAGAAAAATGATTGTGTTTACATTTTGTTAAGGAATTAAGAATTTCACTTTTAGCCATAGGTTGTTGCTGTTGATTTTATAGGATGTGTGAGGACAGGAGAGGGTATAAATGTGTGAACTGAGCTAAGCAGGTGCAGTGAATCACATGTATTAAATGTATGACTTCTTCATGTGAATGCCTTGAAACACTGAAAACATCATTACTACTCCTGAATGGAGAGTATATTTGCATACAGATTTATACTAGTGGTACCGCAGCCACAAAAATGGTTTTCACCTGATCTGAAGATACAGTGTGACTCTGTCAGGAGGCTGCTGAGTGCTAACAAACAAGGCTCTCAAAGCAAAGCAGGATGTCCTAATATTGGCTGTAATACAGCATATTTATTTTTTTACTCTAGCGTTTGTGATAATGAAGTCAAAGTTTAAGTGCCACAGTACCTGGAAAAAGGTGATATTTTTATATGATGTCTTCTGTTTTCCCTTCCTTGCTGGACTTGCTCACCACAAAAAGTAGCACTTTGAACTGTAGTAATGCTTTCTCTGTCTGTGAAGATAAATGTAAATCTAGTGATAACAATTCAAAATAGCTCTTTTCTACTTTCTCAACTAGTTTGCTTGCTTGCTAGATTAGCTCCAAAGCTAATGTTTGGGACAACAGCAAATAGGTAGCCTTGTTGAGAGAGCATGGGTGGCTCATTCCACTACAGGTAGCAAAATGTTGGATTAAAAATAGTGCTGCCTGACATGAATTTCTGTATTTCATGTGAATAACTGCACAATATATTTAACTTCCAATTAATAGAGTGTATCTATCTGGAAACTTTCAGAAATGGGAAGAGATGTTGTGATCATTGCTTTTCCTAAATGTGTTTGTGCTCAATGAGCTATTATACACTAGAACAGTAGGAGGTTGATCTGAGTTTGTATGTTACTTTACAACTGGTTAGAGCAATAATATTTACTCATGTTTATAAACAGTTCTAAGTAAACTCAGAAATCTGGCAGGTATGCATTGCACACCTACAAAACACTTCTTAGCAGTGCACTCTTCAACTTATTTTTACACTCTACATCCGACAATGACAATTGTGTGGTCAGCAATGAAAGGTAATAAACATCAAAATCAACCACTAGAGGGAGCAAGATTTCAAATATTGTAGCTAAGAATACTACAAAAATATTAATTAGTGCATTTTAAGGACTAAATGTACTATTCAGATTCTGAGATTCAACTTCCTGTGTAGATTAGGCTGTAGATCCGTATCTGCTAATGTTTGTATCTATCTTTTTACTCTTTTTTGAAGTGTGATTATTTTTTTAGGTAAAAAGGTGTCTGACTTAAAGATTAGTTATGGGAAATCGAGTGGGTAAGGCAAAATAAATCAAAACTGTTTTTTCATCTGATTCCTGCAGCTTGAAATGTTACGTCTACTACACTTGAGAGGTTGGCAGGATGGAGTTCATGATGCCTATAACGTGTGCCTTCCCTCACTTCTCTTCCTCTTGAGCATTCCGATACTGTATGACCAAAGTACTCCTTTAGCCTTGGATAAGCTGAATAAATCAAGCTTTTCGAACTGCATAGAGCAGATTATTTTTGACTGTGCTCTAGCCCTGTAGGCTTCATCTCCTTACTTCTGTGAGAGATTTTCCTGCTTACGCACCTGGGGGATGTGTACTTTTAGATATGCCATCATACTAGGATCTCCTATTTAACTGCGTATCTGTGTGAGGACCTAAATTCTTTGTGTTGTCTGTGTCCTCCGCATTTATGCCTCACAGTGCCTGTGATTTTTTTCTGTGGTTTTCATGTGGCCTCATGTCTGCTAATAACAGAATGTCTGTTGTTCAAACAAGATTGCCTTATCCAATGATAAGCTGTCTTGTTCCTGTCATTGTTTACCTCTTTGTTTTCATTTGCTAGAAAGTGTATTACATTTTTTTTCCAAATCACTGATAGCAGTATTGAAATGCATTACATGAAAAGCATAGCCCAGAATGAACCACAAGAAACATTCAGTGTGCACTTACTTTTTAAAATCTTTTGGTGGATTTTAGTGTTTCCTGTATCTTACATAAATTTTTGTGTTACGCTTAATTAACTTATTAAAACATGATATGGAAATGGGTTGAATGCTTTACAAATGTCTCAGTGAATTTTTAACTTGAATATTTATTAATCAGACTTGGAATCTTGTTTTAAAACAGAACTGTTTGGGCTGACTGACCTATGCGCAGAACTGCATTTAGTGATGCTAAGCATGCTGCCATACCTGAGTACGTTACTAATGGCAGCTAGTATCCTGTTTGTTCTTTTCACGGAATGCTATTACAGGGTGGCTTAGTTTCAGTATTGTAGAACTTCCATATATTCCAAGATACTTTGAAAACAGCAATAATCGAATGAGCAGCTCAGCCAGTTCCTTTGTTTCTCTTTGGATAATAGTTATCTGACTAAAAAGGCACAGTTAAAAGAAAACAAACTCCTCCTAGCATGTCTGCAGTCCTCACTGTAATCTGATGTTCTTCCAAATTGCTGATAGAATGAATGAAAAGCATTTCTTTGTTAAAACTTTAAGTTGTGATAACATTTTGGCCAATACAGGAAAGATGCGTTAAGGCAAGAGTTACCTCTACCTTTTCTCATTTGCATTTTATGAATTTTCTCTAACAGTCCAGTACGAAGCTTGTGCTGGTGTTGGGGTTTTGCTAGTTTTGGAGTATCAAAGGAACTCTATTATCTATACTGTTACTGGTAAACTTCATTTGGTGTATATCTTGTAAAACTGGTAAGATATGGGCGGTTTGTAATGCCTCTGGGCAATGATTCCAGAGCAGTTTTCATGTTTTGAAGAATTCCGGTGTGTATTGACTTAATAATTAGATTGAAGAAGCTAGGTTAGATAACTTCTTCACTGGAATATTATGTATGGTGTATTGATTTAGTATTGTATTGCACTTTGGTTTTAAAGATATGCTGCTTATCTTTCTGAGTGTTTAGTGGCAGTGAACCAGTACTGTGTAACCAAAAAGTTTCTGGAGAATATTTTATTGCTATTTATCACTGAAACTAAATGTTGACGTTCAACTAAGTGTTGACATTTTATTTTTTGCTTACGCGTTGAATGGGAAGCTTTCTTAGAGAAGGGAATCCTTTTGTAAGCTTGCTTTTTGGAAATGAATTTTCTTCAAAGCAGAGGTGGATTAGACACCTTTTCTGACTTGGGTGATGTTTTCATCTTCACATGAATATATAACAGAAAGCTTAATGATCCTTATCACTAGCATTACTATGTGATACCCTGTATAGTGCTTTGTGATAAGTAAAACTTATCAGCCAAATTACATAGTGAAGCATCTCTTAAGTGGTCAAGTTGCCTGAGCTGCTTACTGTTTTGGGAGTGGTTGTGAAGCTGAAAACCAAGTGGTATTCAGAATGTGTTTGCAGGTTCTCATGTTGTATTGTATGTAGATTCTTATTATTATAACTACATAATTCAGTATTTTAAATTTCATACTGAGTTATTTGTAGCTGCCAAACTTTCCAGTAACATTTTGATGCAGAGAAATGTATCTAATTGTCAAATATGTATTAATTATGCCATAAATCTATTCCTAGCAACTTTATTTTTATGTGTTTTGGAACATGGTGTAATCTACACTATGCAATTTTTTTGTCCAGTTCTACATGGCTGAGGCGAGTAACTACAATGTGCTGACATACTGGCTGTTTAGACTATGGCTGTTAGATTGTTGCAGGGATTAGCAGCCCTGTCAAAAGGCAGAATGAGAGAAAGCTCCAGCATGGTGGATAGATGCTGTCAGAGGACTTGTTCTGCTGCCCCTGCCTGTCTGCCTGTTTGCTTCTTCTATTCTCCTCGGCCTGGTGCTGGCTGTTCCTCTCTGAGCTGATTCAGCCTGTAAATTGTGGAGAGAGGGTGGCCCTTCAGACAGCAGCTGTGTGGGACCAGTTTCATTAGCTTGCAAAACCTTGCTCTCCCTTGAGATGTTTGCTTTGAAATCTGGCATTTCTGTGGCATGGAAAGTCTTAGGCTGCAGGCACCACTGTGGAAGCAATGCTGTTTATTGGCAGGCATTATGAAGTCTTCACCATCATTTATATGTTGTACTTGCTATGATAAGGCCTTTATTTCCCCTTATGAAGCTTTTTTGTTCATGTAAGGTTGTTGTGGGACTATGCTGGAGTTTCACAGCTCATCCCTTAATCTGTGCAAGTCTGCTTCAGAAAAAAACTCAGTCTCCTCGCTTTTGAGCTCATGTTAGAAACAGCCTAACCAGTTAGCAGGTCTGCTTGTGTCTAATTGTGCGTGGAAAGAGTAGATGAAGTTAAGCTTGAATTCACAGGTCATGCAATTCTGGGAGCTATTGCTTGTTAAAAAGCCTATGCAGGGTGTACAGATGGAATTCTAAGGGTTTTAACCATCAGAAGCCACAGATCAAAATGAGCAGTATTCAACATTGAATGTAGGACAACATTGTGATGTGATACCCTGCATTGCTACGCAAATGGACAGAAGCTTTTACCTTGACTTCTTCTGTTCCTTTCTGCATCTGGAAAAATCTGGCTTGTTAGATCATGAAATGTGTATTGCAATAGCCAAGACTCTGTAATGGCTTTGGGTACAGTCATCTGTCTGGTTATACCTAGAAGGTAGGTATTCTGGACTTCTTCTGCCATCCACGTGCAGGCAGTAATCATTCCTTCTCAAGCGGGTCTTTGCCCACAGTGTGATAGATGGATCTTGCTTCATTTTTGAAAATTTTTGGTTGATGTTTCAAAATTGGATCCTTCTAGTCATTATTGTAGAAATAGTAGAGTTTCACAGAGAAATCATAAGCTGAATTAGTCTGGCCCTGCTAGAGAAGACTTGTACTATGCAGCCTAATGTAAAATGGGTTTTGAGCTCTGTGTTCCAGGATCATCCCACAGATCATGCATTTGGCTGAGTGTGACTTGAGTTGAAGAGGCTGAGCTATTCCCTTACCTGCTTCTTTGGAAGGCTGAAGAGGGGAGAGCTTGCAGGGAGATGAGCGTGCTGAAACCTTGCATGCATGGTGGAAGGAAGGCTTTGTTGTTAGTCTTCAGTCGGTGCTGTTGGCAACATTGAATAGGTGAAATTCCCTAGCTTCATGATTAAACACGGATGCAAATTACAGACAAAAGCTTGGGTGAGAGATGATGAAATAACTGAGTATACAGAGGAGGAGATGTTTCTCAGTGCTTATATAGAGATTTGGGAATCCCCTTCTGAAGCAGCAGAACGTTCAGCAGAAGTTAGCAGTTTTAGCAGAAAGGAGGGTCCTCAAGCACACATGCCTTTACACAAACCTATAAAGCTTCATGCGATATATGGACAAACACAGGGAAAAGAGCTGGGTGAGAGTTTTCCTATCACTTGTGTGAATACCTCCTCTGTGTCAGGGAGTGATGTGAAGAGAGCAGCCACTGGGGGGGAGGCACTCCTGCTGAGTCCCTCAGGGAATGTGGTGGGGGTTGCCCCCCTCACCAGCTTCTGTGGTGATTTGTACTGGGCAGTTTAAACAAGAAAATCTGACCCAAGACCTCTGTAGGGCTGTTTTCACTTCCTCTCATCTGTAACTGATCTCTGCTAAAACTAAGACATTTATGGAGGGCTGTTACATGGTTATGTTGTGTTTGGTCCATGCTAGACTGCCTTTATTTGCAGCAATGTGTCTGTGGGGCATTTATCCTAATAATGTGCTCTTAATGCCTATGTAAACTCACTTCAAACATGTTCCTTTTTTTTTATCTCTTGCCTTTGACTTGTGCTTATGTTCCAATTTATTAATTGAATATTTTTAATATTCAATTTATTAAAATATTAACATTATTTAATATTAATAGAGATGGTATCTCTATGCATTTTCTGAGTATGATTACGTTTGTGTATGTGACTTACAAAACTGTATCCCAAGAGGATGTTCTTCGCATCCCTCAAATAAGCATGTTGTAGTCGGTTGATTAGAGGATTGGTACCTTCTTTGCAATGTGTATTTCTGGGTGCTTTTCAAAATGGTGGCTAGTATTTGGACGCTCTGTGGCATGCCGAGCTGGAATCCTCAATGCTGCCCTGTCAGCTCCTCCAGCTGCTCTTTGCAGTGGTGTGGTGGTTTCACAGCCCTGCCAGGCCACTCTTGCACTCCTTCTCAAAAAGGAGAAAGTACAGTAAAAAAGGCTCGTAGGTTGAGATAAGGACAGGGAGATCACTTGCCAATTGCTGTCATGGGTAAAACAGACTCAGCATAAGGGAGATTAATGTAATGCATTGGCTGCTGCTAGCAGACTCCAGCCAGTGGCAGTCCCTTTTGGAGCAGCTGGAGCTGGCTCTGATCTGCCGTGTAGTGCTGGGCTCTGCTCACAGAGGTCAACACTGCAACTTCCCCACTACCAAAACCTTGCCATGCAAGGCCAATACAGCTACACACATTGTGGCCAAGAAGGCCAGTGGTATCCTGGAGTACATTAAAAAGAGCATGGCCAGCAGGTTGAGGAAGGTGATCTTTCCCCTCTACTCTGCCCTGATGAGGCTGGACCTGGAGTTCTGGGCTCCCCAGTTCAAGACAGACAGGAAACTACTGGAGAGAGTCCAGTGGAGAGCCACAAAGATGGTGAGGGGCCTAGAACATCTCCTTTCTGTGAAAGGCTGAGAGACTTGGTGCTGTTCAAACTGGAGAGGTCTGAGAGGGGATCAGGGATTGTATCGATGCTTATAAATACCCAAAGGGTGGAAGTCAGGTGGATGGGGCTGTGCTCTTTTCCATGATGCTCAGTGACAGGACAGTGGGCACAAACTGGAATACAGAAAGTTACGTGTGAACATGAGGAAAAACTTGTTAGGGAGTGATGGAGCACTGGAACAGGCTGCCCAGAGAGGTTGTGGAGTCTCCTTCTGTGGACACATTCAACACCCCCCTGAATGCCTTCTTGTGCGGCCTAATGTAGGGAACCTGCTTTAGCAGGGGTTTGCACTGGATGATATCCAGAGGTCCTTTCCAAGCACTACGATTCTGTGGCAGAGGTCTAGCAGTAGTTCCAGAACGTCTTATCTGCTGCGCAGATGTGAATGACCATGCTTGTGTGGGCAGAGGCAGTGCGGTGGAGGCAGTGGCTGGGCCTGCAGCAAGAGCTGAAGTGGAAGCAGAGGTGGGGCCGGGCTGGAACGGGGGTGAGGAGGAGGAGGCAAAGGAAGAAAGTTGGGAGGAGGAGGAGGAGGAAATGACTCAGGGCACCTGAGCGCTTAGATCACCGTTTGGAGTGGAAAGGGCGCTAGAAAGACTATCTCTGCCCTTCTTTTGGCAGCCTGTGTTCTACGGTGGGCTTTGCCAGCCGGCGCGCTGTCCAGTGCGGAAAACAGCGACTAAGCGCTGGCGGCGCGCGTTGTGCCGGGCTAGGCCCGAGGTCCCCTGTGCACACCCTACGCCGGCGCAGACCGAGGGCCGTGCGGCCGCTGTTTGCCTCCCCCGGGTTGGGGCCCGCCGGTTGGTGCCGCCGCGGAGCCCCTCGGCCCGGCC